>NC_056726.1:348647653-348691425 GCF_019279795.1 Protopterus annectens
AAAAGTTTGTGTAATCTGACCTGCAGTATGCTAAAAAGGCTATTTGAAAACCTTGCCTCTAGCTGAACATGTGACTTACAGAGTACTAAAATGTAAACAAACTCCTCTAGCAAAAAATCTGAGCCAGTGCCCCTTTAAGTAACGTGAAGTTTGCTTTTGAAAAGTTTTTCATGGTGGTTTCCGTGATTGGGGGTGGGGGCGGAATGTGGATATCCAGAGTGATTAGTCTATGATCTGATCTAGCCAGTGAGGGGTTTACCTCTGGTGTGGAACACCGGTCGCCCATGTTGGTTATGACCAGGTCCAATATGTTCCCTCTGGTGCGGGTGTTGACCAGTTGATCCAGGGCGTTTCAGTTTATAAATTCTAGGAAGTGTTGGGCAAGGGAACTAGTACTTGAGTAGTTCTCCCAGTTTGTTTGGGTAATTGAAATCACCCAGTATTAAGGTGTTTGGTAGAACCTTCATATTTCCCAGTGTCTACAGAAATGCGGAATGGGGGTCCTGGGCCATGGTGGGTGATCTGTAGCAAGGTACAATTTGGATTGCAGTTTTGCCCATTGTTAGTTGCACATGGATGATCTCTGTTGCATTGTGCCGCGCCGCTAACCTGGAGGTGTTGGTATCCTTGAATATGGATACACCCCCGCCTTTTGTGTTTCAGTCCTGGTTCTGTGGCCGAAAGGTATGGTATGAGTTATAGCCTAGTAGTGCTGGGGTGCTCTCAGGAGCCTTAAACCAGGTTTCTGTTACTGCACAGATGTTTATGTTCTCCATACTGAGGAGTGCCTCGTGAGTGCATTTTGAGGTTTAGATTTCTGGCGTTGAGTAGCATTACCCTCAGTTTTTGGTTACTTGTGCTATTTATGGTGGTGGGGTTTGTCTCTTGAGCCTTGCCTAAAAAAGGCACTATGGGGGCGGCAAGAGCCTTGGCCAGTATTCAAAAGCTTAAGGGTGACAGGTGCAAGCCATCTCTTGCGAAGCAGCGTGGCTTGTCGAGCATGTTATCCCAGGCAGACAGATACTGGATCCCCTTTGACACCAGAAACTTAGCCAATTGTTGGAATTGATAATTTTTTCTTTATACTGTGGCATCATTCTTGGTGAGGGCAGGATGCTACTTGGGGTCATACCGGCCTGGGCTACATGATCAGAGAGCTCTTCCATGTCTCTTCATGTAGTACAGGGAGGTACGTCTCGGGTCATTTACACCAATGTGGACAATGACAGAGTTGTATTTGTACTTGTTCTGGAGTGATCTGAGTGCTTGTGTTATAGGTTCATAGGTAGATACTAGGATATCTGCCCTAGGGCATTTATAAGCCTAGCCAGTGTGTATTTGGCTTTCACCTCCCTATTAGATTAGCCTACTGTGCCTCTGTATAGTAGGTCACAGAAGGTAGCCCTTTAAGATTAGTTACCGTGCCTCTGTCGAGCAGGGACACAGAAGAGATCCCAGGGGTGAATTTGCGATTTCCCATCCACGTGTCCAGATTTCGCTTGAAGAGGGTCAGCGAGGGGCTATGTCTAACATGATTTGGTATTTTATTCTAGAGTGAGGGGAGCCTCTGGGGAAATGAATCTGTCCCTCCAGCATGTCCTATTTATTTTTGTGCTGAGGTTTGTCCCTGGAGCGTGTAGCTCTAAGGGATTTGGATTTTTTGAGGTGGAGCATGTCCATTAATTCTGGGTTAGACATGGCTTTGTACGTCTGGCATAGATCGCCTCTGAGTAGGCGGTAAGCAACTGAGTAGAGCTGGAGTTTCTTTAGTCTAGCTGCATAGGACATCTGTTTGTAGCCCATGATCCTCTTGGTGAGGTACTTTTGGGGTCTCTCCAGTTGCTGCAGGTGTCTGGTAAGGTACATCCCAAAAGGGGCATTGTATTCAGTTATGGGCCTGATGAGTGACTAGTAGAGGGGCATAATGGCCTCTCTATCTAGATGTGAACCCTTTCATGATAAGGTGGTGGATCCTGGCACCTGACAGGCAGTTAACTAACTTTCTTGTCCAGCCTAGTTAGTGGGACATCAGTATGCCTGACTATAGAGTTGCCTATTACTAGTGTGTTGGGTATGTTTTGCGTTTAGGGCTGTGATTGCGTGGCACGCTGACTTATGTGAAGTATGCGTTTCATGGTTGGTGATTGGGTGTGGAGGTTGCTTGGATGTCTGCTTTGGAGGTGTCTGTTGCTTTTGCAGATTTTTATTTAGAGCCTCAGTGTTTTTATGTATTTGTGTGTGGTGTTTGCCGGTGTTGGTTTATTAGGTCTATGTGAGACTGGTGGTGTGTTGCAGGTATTACCCTACTCCTCTTGACTGTCAGTTCCAGTCTTGGTTGAGAGAGCTTTGCCTCCAGTTTGGCTGTATAATTGCATCTCTCGCATATATTAGTGTTTGGTGGTAGGAGAGGGTTGTCTGTGTACATGAGGCAGTTGTAACATTGCCTCAAAATGCCCAGATTCACCAGTTGGACTGGAGAGTACACCAGAAACTGCCCTTTGGACATGCCTGAATAGGTAGAGTAAGCCGTTTTTCTGATTGGCTGGTGGGGACGAATAGAGAGCCTCGTCCTTCTGGACAGTATAGGGGGGGGTCTAGTGCTAGGGTTAATTAGTGCTTGCTATGAGTTTTAAGCAAGTGCTTGACTGTGAAATGAATGGTTGTTAATGTCTAACCTCTAGTACCATGCCAGCAGAGTGGGTGGCATTTTGTATATAATGAAAAGTAAGGAATCCATTGAAGGAGCTGTGTAACATAATCGAACATCCTTGTCCTGCTGTGTCTATGTACATGTAACACCACTTAGGAGGCCTCCCAGTATGTATAATCTATTTATACACTTTGTATATTTTTCACTGTTATACTGATTGTGTGCAGCAAAGCTTAGCTGAACACGATGCAAGTTCAGTATTCCAGGATCATCCAGGAAAGTGCCCTTTTTGGTGCTGTTGGCCCTCATAGGTTCCCCTACATAGTGACTGGAATAGTCAGTACATCATGGAAATTGGTGCAGCACCTTATTTGAATACCTACTCAATATTTTATTTTAACTTTTGTTTGTGGAGTTTATCCAACTGGGTTTGGTCAAAAAAACATTTTCAGTGGAGGTCCGGTGGAGCATGAACACATTAAGTAATATTCGTTTAGCAATTGCACATTTCCTAAGTAGATTACAATCCTGTGAAATAAAGGCAGCAATTGCTGTATAAATGTTACTTAGGCTTTTAGTAGCTATTGATCATTTGAAGATAATGTATTAGTTGCTTTAATAGAGCTTGTGAGTGATGCTTTCAGATTTAAAGAAATGGTGGGTGGGGGGAGGAAACTTGGTAGAGCAGAAAATGTTAGTATTGTATCAAGTAGAACGAACACTAGTAAGAATAAAAAGATCTGTGACTCGATAAAACCACAGCTTTATTGTAAATGTAGAATCACTGACTTAGCGCTTTCATCCATAACATTGGGCTTCTTCAGAATCAGTTGCACTCAAAAAAAATCAGGACTTTTATAGTCCTAAACAGGCAATCAGCCAATATAAAAAAATCCATTAAAACTAATTATCCAATTAACCATTTAACCCAGCCCCTGCTGCAAAGGAAAAAAAAGCACAAGAAATACTATGATAAAACCGGGTCTATATTATAAGCACGAAAGACCTTGTCAGCGAATCTGAAAACAGCGATACATATTACGCGAACCGTGAAAACACCAAACGCCCTAAACCTTAAAATTCAAAATCTCGAATCGTCAGTTTGCCAACCCTAACCCTAAGGTCCGTAACTTATCACAAACTTACCTTAAGGAGCTATACTGCAGAAGAGCCAACTATGACTATTCAACATTTCGAATTTCGCACTTCAGGACGATCTGTGTTTTCACGGTTCGCTGACTACATGTCAACATTTCTGTATTCAAATAAGTGGACCTTCGCAGTTCTAATAAGGAACTGATAAAACCACATCTTAAAACAGAAAAAATGGTTATAATAAACTGTTGCATGTAAACCCCTTTGGCGAGTACTTTGTTCAAGGAAAGTTAAACATATAATCTGTTAAACTGGGATTTATGTTTTAAAACATTTGCAATAAAAATTTTTCATTAATGCCTGGTGTTTTTGTTGCATTAAGGTGCAACTGCCATAGACATTCTCTCATCTCTAGTAAGGTTTTATCACCTCCCATGTCTTTTTTGGGTACCCTGTCAATGACAAAAAATGTAAACTTTTTGTAGTTGCTACATGTCTTACTGTGGTTAAATAAAGCATTTGTAGGCTTCTTGTTTACATCTGTTTATGTTCCAAAATACTTGGCCTTAATTTACATGTGGTCATTCCTACATAAAAAGCCGGACATGAAGGACAGGTGGCTACATATACTACCATGTCCGTATTGCAATTGCACTACCCTGGCTAGTTTTAGTGTTCTTTTGTAACTGTGTACATAAGGTCCGTCATTAATAAACTTGCAAATACTACATGTACCACACTTACCCATTTGTGAAATGTTACCATTAGTTGTCCCTACACCTCTTTCAAGTTGGAACCCCTGCTGTTAATGAATATCCGTCTTGGACCCAGTACTTTTAAGTCTGAAGGAAATGCACTGTCCCATACTGTCTGGATAATGTTCTTAATTTTCATACCTGAAACCATTGCCATAGAGTTGTTAGTAAGTGTATTAATCTCAATGGTATTAGATGAACCAACAGTTCAATGTTGCTGGATTATTACTTGAGAGGTGTAGGGACAACTAATAACATTTCATGAATGGGTAAGTGTGGTACATGTAGTATTTGCAAGTTTATTAATGACAGACCTTATGTACACAGTTACAAAAGAACACTAAGCTGCCCAGGGTACTGTAATTGCAATACTGACATGGTAGTATATGTAGCCACCTGTCTATCATGTCAGGCACTTTACGTAGGAATAACCACACGTAAACTAAGGCCAAGTATTTTGGAACACGACAGAAAAACAAGAAGCCTACAAGTGCTTTATTTAACCACAGTTAAGACGTGTGGCAACTACAAAAAGTTTATAGTTTTTGCCATTGACAAGGTCCCCAAGAAAGACATGGGAGGTGATGTTAAAACCTTACTAGAGATGAGAGAATATCTATGGCAGTTGCGCCTGGATGCAACAAAAACACCAGGCATTAATGAAAACATTTCTATTGTGTTTTGAAACACAAATTCCAGTTTATTTAAAAGATTTATTGATTATATGTTTAACTTTCCTTGGACAAAGTACTCACCAAAGGGCTTTACATGAAACAGTTTATTATAACTGTGGTTTTATCATAGTATATCTTGTGCTGTTTTTTTCCCCCCTTTGTAGCAGGGGCTGGGTTAAATGGCTAATTGGATAATTAATTTTTAATGGAGGTTTTATATATTGGCTGATTGCCTGTTTAGGACTATAAAAGTCTTGTTTTTTTTTTTTTTTTTTTTTTTTTTTTTTTTTTTTGAGTGTAACTGACACTGAAGAAGCCCAATGTTATGGGTGAAAGCGCTAAGTCAGTGTGTGGTTTTATCGAGTCACAGATCTTTTTATTCTTACTAATGTTGGTATTGTAGTTATGAGGTAGGATACTAAGCAGATCCAGAGACAATTTTGTATATATAGCTGTCCTAAAGTTTCGAAGTATAGAGGAGTGGTAACATGCAGTCTGTCTCCAGCTAGATATACAGCTCAGACACTAGTAAACTACTTAAGGTATTGGTGAATGCTGGTTGTGAGGCATAGGATTCGTGGTGAAGGCTGGTTGTGAGGCATAGGATTCGTGGTGAAGGCTGGTTGTGAGGCATAGGATTCGTGGTGAAGGCTGGTTGTGAGGCATAGGATTCGTGGTGAAGGCTGGTTGTGAGGCATAGGATTCTGTGGTGAAGGCTGGTTGTGAGGCATAGGATTCGTGGTGAAGGCTGGTTGTGAGGCATAGGATTCGTGGTGAAGGCTGGTTGTGAGGCATAGGATTCGTGGTGAAGGCTGGTTGTGAGGCATAGGATTCGTGGTGAAGAGAAGTAGTTTAACAATATGTCAAGCTGAAGATAAGTGGCTTTCACCCTGGAGATGCACAGGAGCAAATCTGATTTGATAGGCGAAGATTAAATGAGTTTACATTCTCAATGGATTTGAGTGGTAGTGACGTGTTTTCCATAGTTTTAGCTACACTATATGTATATAGTCACCTGTAGTATTAAATATATGGCTGCAGTGATTAGCGATTTTCTCTTGAATTTAAAATACTATTAAGGGAGTAGTGTTAATTTTAAGGGCTGGGCAGTTTTTATCTTGTAGAGAAGTCTGTATTAGCTGAGAACTAGTTAGGTCATGTGGTTGTTCCAACCAGTTTAATTCTTTGAGTGCTAGGTAGTGCTGTGTTCTACTACAGTTAACTGCAGATTTGGCTGTTTTAACACTGCTGAAGTTTGGACAGTTGAGGCATCAAGGTTAGTGAAGACTGATGCAGCATGGAGGAGAGATGGCAGTTAAGTGTCAAGGCTCACCCAGACTCTGCTACACTTTGCTGTGAGGGAAAGGTTGGTTTGCTTTTTATTTGTTGTATTTTGTATTGGTTTATTGCCTTTTTATATTTTGAGTGCTGCGATTTGTTTTCTTTACCTTGTGTTTTGCTTCTGTTCTGCTTTTAACTGCACATTAAAACTTTAAAAGACACCACAGCTCTGTTTCTTGCGAGTCGGGCAGAAAATTTTCCCCACCCTGTCACAGTCATGTTCTTAAATACCACTGTCTTTCTAGCTGCCTGCCTCTTATGTTAATTTGACCATATATCTCATTTCCTCTCTGCTTTCACTGGCTTGTGTGAGTAAGCACAAAATTACAATTTTGTGAGATCACGCCCCTTCAACTATTTAAATTTATTGTCCATTCTACTGTATTCCATAGTACTGGAATACAAAAGTGATCACCCCCTCTATCTTGCTGTTTTAAAAATAGTGACTCTCCACTAAAACTTGTCTTTTTAGACAGGTAAAACTTAAGTTACCTACTTTCACATCTAACTTCTCTAGTGCACACTGCAGTGTTTAGGATAAACCATTTTATTTCATCTTACCTTTAAGCATCCCTGTACTGCGGTAGTGGTGCTGCGGTAGCGTTGTCGCTTCCCAGCAAGACGTTGTGCCGTTCGATTCTCAGCTAGAGTGTCTTCTGTGTGGAGACGTGTGTGAATGGGTGTACCTTTGTTGAAGGTTGTGCATTAGGGCTGGCAAACTCGGCACGTAAAAATCTGCTGCCAATCCTTAGTGGACCGGAGTTCCGCTGTGGCGACCCCTAACCGGGAAAAGCCGAAAGACACAAACAAACCTTTAAGCATCCCTGTGACTAGCACTTGCTCTAATACCTGCTGGAAAACACTAGGAAGCCTTAAACTGATACAAGCACTCCACTCTCAAGGAGAAATTAATCATAGGCACTAAACAGCCTATAATTGCAAAGTACCTTGCTAAGGTAAGGGAAAACGGCTCTTGTACACCTGGTGAATCTGGGCATACTGGGGCAATGCAGCAATTGTCTCATGTACACAGACAACCCTCTCCTCCTACCACCCAACACTGCAACCTGTGAGAGATGCACTTACATAGCCAAACTGGAAGTGGCACTCTCTCCAACCACGATTGTGCTAGACAGTCAAGAGGAGAAGGTTAACACCCGCACTACACCTCAAGCAACACATAGCCCTTCTAAACTCACACCAACACCCAAACATAGCAACACTAAATCCACATGTGAAGGCCCTTAACTGTAACCTACCCAACCAACAAGGACCTCCAAAGCTGAAACGCAAAAACACCAATCACAACCAGTGTGCCACCCAGCAACAGCCCCTAAGGCAAGACAACTTACCTAACACTTTAGTCATAGGTGACTCTATAGTCGGGCACACTGATGTCCCACTCACCAGGCTGAACAAGGAAAAAATTAAGTGAGCTGCCTGTCGAGTGCCAGGATCCGCCACATAACTCGTGCACTCAAGTCACTCCACAACAAGTACAAATATGACTGTCATTCTCTATGTTGGAGTGAATGACTTGAGACGTACCTCCCTGGACTACATGAAAAGAGACATGGAAGAGCTCTCTGATCATGTGGCCAAGGCAGGTATGACCCTAGCCCTGAGTAGAATCCTGCCTTTGCCCAGAATGATACCACAATACAAGGACAAAATTATTGACTTCAACAATTGGCTAAGCTTCTGGTGTCATTCAAAGGGGATCCAGTATCAGTCTGCCTGGGATGCCATGATCGACAGACCACAATGCTTTGCCAGAGATGGTCTGCACCTGTCGCTTCTTGGATTCCGGTTACTGGCTAAGGCTGTTGCCACCCCGGTAGTGCCTTTTTTAGGCAAAGTTCAAAGGACAAAACCACCACTGTAACAGTTACAACCATGCAAAATCTGAAGGTAATGCTACTCGATGCTAGAAGTCTAAACCTCAAAATGCACTCTCTTGAGGCACTCCTAAAAATGGAGAACATAGATATCTGTGCAGTAACTGAGACCTGGCTTCAGAGAGCACCCCTACAATACCAGGCTACAACTCTTACCACACTTTTCCGCTACCAAACCAGGATCGAAACACTAAAGGTGGAAGAGTGTCCATATTCACCAAGGATATTCACACCACCAGGTTAGTTGCCCAACACAATGCGTCTGAAATTCTCCAGGTGCAACTAACACTAGGTAAGACAGCAATCCAAATTGTAGCTTGCTACAGATCCCCCACCATGCCCCAAGATTCTTACTACACCTACCACCAGGTTAGTTGCCCAACACAATGCGTCTGAAATTCTCCAGGTGCAACTAACACTAGGTAAGACAGCAATCCAAATTGTAGCTTGCTACAGATCCCCCACCATGACCCAAGATTCTTACTACACCTTTCTAAACATACTGGAAAATATTAATATACAACCAAACACCCTAATACTGGGTGATTTTCAACTACTACCCTGCCATTAACTGGGAAAACTACTCGTGCACCAACACCTTTGCCCAGCGGTTCTTGGAATTCATAAATTCCAATGCCCTGGATCAACTAATCCATAGTCCTACCAAGGGCTCCAATATCCTAGACCTAGTCATTACCAACATGGGAAATCGATGCTCCACACCTATGGTCACCCCCTCGGTCAGGTCAGACCATAAGCTAATCACCCTTAACATCCACATCCCACTCCCACCCCCTCAGTAAGGAAACCTCCATAAACTTCTCCAAGGCCAACTTCATGCTACTAAAGTCAGAAGTTACAAACTTCATGACACCCATGCAGAAGGGAACAAAGTTCGACTGCTGAATCCTACACTAAGGTACTGTACAAGCACATCCACTCATGCATGAATCGTGCCATCCCAAATAGAACCAAGATGCTCTCCTCCAAAAAAAAAGGAAGCCAATCTGGTGGTCCCCTGCCATAAACAAATTTTATAACAAAAGAAAAACTGTTGCAGAAAAGAGGAAAAATCCCAGGATGCAAAAAACTCCCTTACCAGCCTCAGTAGGACGCTGAGATCCCTCATAAAATCCTCCAAAGCTAGTTACGAAAGTAAAATTGCCAAAGATTCCAAAGACAACCACAAGGCATTCTATAACTATGTCAAGAATCTAAATGGCAAGGCTCAGATCTGCTCTGAGCTACAACAGAATGGCATTAAATATACTGCTCCCAAGGATATTGCCAATATCCTGGCAGATCAATTCAGTGCCAACTTCACCCCCATAGTGGCCCATCTCAGTACTGAAAGATTGCCAAATTCTGGTAACAGACACTCAGGTAAAAAGAAATGCACTCTCCAAAGCTAAGAATACAGCATCCATGGGACCAAATGACATCCCAGGCTGTGTACTAAATGAACTACAAAATGAACTGGCACCTCACCTAAGTGTTTAATCATACCCTCACCTCAGGCTTCGTGCCCACTGAGTGGTGCACAGCTACAGTGATCCCACTCCACAAGGGGGGATCCACCTTGGATCCCAGGAACTACTGCCCCATCAGTCTGACTAGCCTGATCTGCAAGGCCATGGAACGTATTATCATGGAATTTATAAACAAAGACATTGGCAACCTTTAAAACACTGGACCCCACCCAGTTTGGGTTCGTGAAGAGCCGATCATGTCTCCTGAACCTTATTGACTTCGAATCGGTCTCCAGAGCCGTGTACGAGGGTAAGGCAGTCCACACAGCCTATCTGGACCTCACCAAGGCCTTTGACACCATCCCCCACTCTGGAATCATAGATCAACTTAACTAAGCTGGGCATTAATCCCTACATCACTCTATGGGTTGCCAGCTGGCTTACTGACAGAACCCACACTGTAAAAGTAGCTGACTCCAAATCCAGCTCTAGACAAGTGGAGTACCTCAGGGTTCAGTCCTTGGACCTCTCTTGTTTGGCATGTACTTCTCTGAAGTACAGGCCAACACTAAGGAACTGTGGCTAACACAGTTTGCAGATGACTGCAAACTGGGAGCCATTATTGAATTCCCCAAATAATGTGGATCCTCTACAAAAGGGCCTTACAGAAACAGATGCTTGGTGCCAGAGCCATGGGCTCAAGCTCAGTGCCAAGAAATGTATAGTTATTCCCTTGGGGAAAAAAACACGTACCCATGAATTTTCACATAGGTGACAGTACACTAAAACACCAAAAGTATGATGAGACTTGGGGACACGGGTGAACAGTGGTCTCGCTTTCAATAACCACGTCGCCACAACAGTCAGGAAATCCTATGTGGCACACCTCATCACTAAGGGCTTTTCATCCAGAAAAAAGGAGGTCATTGTTCCACTGTACTCATCCCTCATTAGATTCATTATAGAATACAACGCCCCATTTGGTATGTACCTCTCAAGACATCTGCAACAACTGGAAAGGCCGCAGAAATACCTCACTAAAAAGAATCGGGCCTAAAGCAGATGCCCTATGCTGACCGCCTTAAACTCCAGCTATACTCTGTTGCATATAGTCTACTCTGAGGCAATCTGCTTAACATACAAGGCCATGTCAAACCCAGAGCTGTTGGACATGCTACACTTAAAGAAATCCCAATCCTTCAGAGCCACACGCACCAGGGATCTAAACCTTGTCATCACAATAAACTAAACATGCTGGAGGGATAGGTTCCTGACCCAGAGACTCCCCAGACTCTGGAATAGAATGCCCGTACATGTCAAGCAGAGTGCCTCTTTGGCCGTCTTCAAAAGCAACCTTGATTGGATGGGAGAAAGGAAATTCACCCCACGGATCACGTCAGTCGCCCTGCTAGACAGGGGTCCAGGGAAGTAAATAATGTGGGAAGAAATAGCCAGGGAATTGTTAGGGCTTGGCTTGTATAGGCCCTAGGGCCGATAGCCTAGTACCAACCTATGAACCTACAGTCTTCTGGCTGTCTGAAATAGGTATTTATTCTGTATAAAGTATTGGGTATTTGATTTATTTACTTTTTAAAACACTTGTGATACATAATGGTCAGAGTTCAGCTGTCCACCTGTGATAACATTTGGAATTTTAGTGCAGTTTACTTTCTTTGTAAAGGTGTTTGCAAAACAATAGTAAGTACTGCTGCTTTGATAGAGATGTTTTGGGATAAAAAGCAGTTTTTTTTGTAATTAGTTTTGATTTTAGTCCATGTTTCAGTAATGAATGGTCTTTGAGTGGAGAGGGAGTTCTGGCAATTCATATTGGGGTTATGTCATCCGAGTATTGTAGGATAGCTTTTTTTGTAGCAGTGTAGAAGTCATTGATGAATGTTAAAGGGTTGGGCCTAGTGTAGATCCTTGTGGGGAACAGTATAGATCCTTGTGGGGGCACCAATAGTCGCTGACATGAAGGCAGAGAAGTTTTTTCCATTTCACTTCAGTGTTGGTCAATGGTTCTGTAACTACCTCACAAACAAGTTGTGAATGGCTAAGCCCCGATGAGAGTTTATGTAAGAATCTCTGGTGAAAGACTGGTGTCCAAATCTTGTCTAGGAAGATGGAAACTAGGTTTCCTGCATTTCCATTAGTGTTAACAGGATTAACAAAATTCAACAAAGCTGTAGATGTACTGTGCTGACATAATCCATGATGGGTTGAAGACTGAAGCTGGTTATGTATTAGATGGTTCAGAAGTTGCATATCGGTACATTTTTTGCAATATCTTTGGTAGGGGAGATAAAATGGCATTTGGCCTGTAGTTTGATCTGTATTGATTCTGCCCTTGTACATTGAAGTATTGAATGACTTTTTTTTTTTTTTTTTTCTCCATAGCAAGGGGACTTTGATCCATATCAGAAAACAATGCATCAGAACTGAGTCTGTATATGCAATAGCTGCAGTTTGAGATATTCGCCACGTTGATTGTCCAAAGCAGTTATAGTAGGCTTTAAGTTTGGGATTTTTTATGGTATCTGTAGGAACTGATTGGAAAGTGAAATACTGAACGAGTCAAAGAAACTTTATCAAAGAAATGTCATTTAAGAAACACGAGTGAAACCTAAACAAAATTTGAAGTTTCAGCTGTTTTACAGGAGAAAACAAATACATAAAGACAGACATGATAGGTATTAAAGAATAAACAAATAACTGGTACAAAGCTAAATGTCTAAGTAGCTGTCGCACAAGCTTGTACATTATTTATTACATTGGACAACACTTATCAAGTAACACATGAAAAGTACACTATACACAGAGGTGAGATTGGGTGATATTGCACATAAGGAAGTGACTGGAATTGCACTTAAATGAGAATATATTAATTTTAGCATGCAATAACATGCAATAAATAGAATTACTGTATGGTGAGGGAGAAAAAAAGAATGAGCGCATAACTAGTTTTAATACATCCACATTTATGTCTGCATTAATGTGTCTTATTGCAGTTGGATAAAAACTGTTCATGAATCTGAAGGTCCTGTAGCTGATGCTCCGTAACCTTATAACAGAAGAAATATTAGTGAACCTCATCCAATGTATGGTTGAAGTGTCAACCAGTATTTTGCGGGACCTCTTTTTATATCTCAGTTCAAAGAGCTCCTGTAAGGTAGTGCCCGTGATCTTTTCTGGTCTTCTTATTATTCTTTGCAGCTTCTTCCTTTCGGCCATTGTGCTGTTACCGAACCATACAGTGCAGTTGCTGGTGATAATGCTCTTGATGGCTCCTCTGTAGAAGGTAATCAGAGCATTCATAGAGAGGTTTGGTTTTCTCAGCCTTCCTAGGAAGTGTAGTTGCTGGTGGGCTTTTTTTAATTAGCTGGCCTGTGCTTGTACTCCAAGAAAGATCCTCTGTATGTATGTACCCCCAGAAACTTTGTAGTTTGGACTCTCTCCACTTCACCATTGATCTTGAGGGGCAGGTGCATGGCAGAGCTATTTCTGAAGTCAATTTCTTTGTTTTATTGAATAAGGTTGAGTAGGGACATGAAGAGTTCAGTCACCTGGTTAGTCAGTGACTCTACTGTCTGTATAAAGTGGGTATTGAATTGGTTGGCTATGGTATTTCATTTTTTGTTTGGCTGTGTAGCTTGTCCTGGATTTGTTTATTGATTTGAGGAGTAGCAGTTTTTGATTTGAGGACTAGCAGTTTTTGATTTGGTATGTGTTGGTTGAGTAATAGGTTTTCTTATCTTTCATGGTATGTTATTTTGGGTTTCTTAGTTGTATATATGCTAATAAAGTAAGAGCCGTTTTACTTTTTGTCCAGATCTACCAGGTTTTATCTTCATTTGCTAAGGATGAGCTCACACAACAGAGCAGAAAAAGGCAAATTCCACTATTGGCGAAGTTAGTTTTGCTGAATAGCATTCACACACTTTATGTTCGGCAGATCTTAACTTCACCAATTTGACATGTTCCCCCATTAGGAGCCTTGCACCAGACAAATATAACTATGGAGTGGTAGTTGTGCATCTGGGGTTGAATGACTTTGGGCAGAAAACCATGTGGGAGATGCAGAGACATTTCCAAGCTCTGTCTCACAAATGTAGGCAAGACCCTGATACTGAGCAGAATCTTCTGTAGTCCCCTAATAGTTTCATAGTTTAGTACTAGGCTATCTGCCCTGGGGCATTTGTAAGCCTAGCCATAGTGATGTGGCTATCGCCACCCCATGAAATGGTACAAAAATGCACAGAATAGATTTAGAATACTGTGCCTCTGTCTAGCAATGACACAGTGAAGTTCCCCTTGTATAATAGAATTAGTTTACTGTGCCCCTGTCTAGTAGTGACAAAGATGTGACCCCTGGGGTAAACTTACGATCTCCCTTCCACTCATCAAGATTTCTGTTGAAGAGAGTCAGTGAGGGGCTCTGCCTAACATGAACTGGGATCTTGTTCCAGAGCATGGCAAGCCTCTGGGTTATGAATCTATCCCTCTAGCATGTCCTATTCTTACTTGTGCCGAGGTTTAAGTCTTTAGCTCTTGTGGTTCTGATGGATTTGGATTTGTGGTTCTGATGGATTTGGATTTTTTGAGGTGGAGCATGTCCATCAGTTCCTGATTGGACATGGCCTTGTACGTCAGACAGAGATCACCTCTGAGCAGGCGGTATGCTACTGAATAGAGCTGGAGTTTCTTTAGTCTGGCAGAATAAGACATATGTTGGAGACCCTTGATCCTCTTGGTGAGGTACTTTTGTGGTCTCTCCAGCTGTTGCAAATGCCGGGTGAGGTACATACCAAATGGGGCATTGTACTCAATCATGGGTCTGATGAGGGAGGAGTATAGGGGTACAATGACATCCTTGGATCTGGATGTGAATCCCTTCATGATGAGGTGTGCAAGGTAGAATGTTTTTCTAACCACTTTGGCAACGTGGGTGTCAAATGAGAGGTCGCTGTCGACTTGGGTCCCTAGGTCTCTGATTACTTTTTCCGTACTCAGTGGGTTCCTGTCTGTGATAATTTGTGGGTACTTTGTTTTTCCCAAAGGGGATGACTATACATTTTTTGGCATTTAGTTTAAGGCCATGACACCAGCACCAGTTGTCCGTTTCTGTGAGGCTTTTTTGTAGGATGTATGTGTCCACTGGTGTATCGACTATGGCGCCTAGTTTGCAGTCATCTGCAAACTTGTCAGCCACAACCCTCCCATGTTTGCTTTAACATCTGAGAAATAAATGCTGAACAAGAGGGGTCCCAGGACAGATCCCTGTGGGACACCACTTGTGACTGGCTTTGAGTCTGACATTGCTTCAGCGATTTTAACTTTATGGGTTCTGTCCTTTAGCCAGTTTGCAACCCCTCTAATGACATAAGGGTTTACGTTTAAGCTGTTGAGCTTATCTATGATGCCTGAGTGGGGCATTGTGTCAAAGGCCTTAGCCAAGTCCAGGTAGGCTGTATGGACTGCTTTGCCCTCATCAATGGCTCTAGTGACTGTTTCGAAAAAGTCAACCAGGTTCAAAAGGCAGGATCTGCCCTTTACAAAGCCGAACTGGGTGGGGTCAAGTGTCTGTAAGTCCCCAATGTCTCTGTTTAGGAGTTCCATAATGATTCTTTCCATAGCTTTGCAGACCAGGCTGGTTAAGCTTACGGGGCGGTAGTTCCCAGGGTCTGTAGAGGTACACCCTTTGTGGAGTGGGACCACTGTTGCTGTACGCCAGTGTTCAGGTACATATCCTGTAGTAAGGCTAAGGTTAAATAGCATTTTTGTGTGTGGGTTTAGCTCCTCTTGGAGTTCACGTAGCACGCAACCCGGGATACAGTCAGGTCCCATTGATGCTGTGTTTTTAGCTTTGCTGAGGGCGGCTCTCACTTGGACATCTGAGATGACCGGGAGATTACATTCAGCTGGGATAAGTATTTCTTCTTATGGGGGTGAGGGAGGGGAAAAATTTGCACTGAACCTGTCAGCCAGAATGTTGGCAAGATCTGTGGGTTCAGTGTATTTTTTGTTGTGAACTAACTCTGAGCATATCTGAGGGTTTCTGCCCAGATTTCTAACATAGCTGAAGAAGGCTTTGTGGTTATCTTTAGTGTCCTTAGCGATTTTTCTCTCAAAGTTGGCCTTGGATGTTTTTATGAGAGAACGTAGTTTTCTGCTAGTGTTGATCAGAGATGTCTTCCCTTTATGGGATTTTGCTCTGTCGTGCAGTAGCTTCCTTCTTTTGTTATACAATTTAATGGCTGAGGTCCACCAGACAGGACGCTCACCTTTGGTGGAGAGGGACTTGGATTTATTTGGGATTGCATGATCCATGCATTCTTGGAGATGTCCATAGAAAGCATTTGTGAAGGATTCCGCATTGTGGGATGTGGTATCCACTGGCCCAGTGGGCTTAAAGGATACCATCTCAGTCTTAAGAGTGAAGTCTGCTTTTGAGAAGTTTTTCACTGTGGTCTTTTGTGCTGGTGGTGGAGGTGGGATATGTATATCCAGGGTGATTAGTTTGTGGTCAGATCTCACTAGTGAGGGGTATACCTCCGGTGTGGAGCATTTTGTCCCCATGTTTGTGAATGATCAGGTCTGGTATATTATCTCCCCTAGTGGGAGAGGTGACTAGTTGTTCCAGTGCATTTGAATTTATGAATTCCAGGAACCTTTGGGCTAGGGTGTTAGGGCTAGAATAATGTACCCAATCTATGTTAGGGTAGTTGAAGTCTCCCAGTATGATGGTATTTTGTGATGCATTCATATCCTCCAATGTTTTCAGGAAGGCTGAGTGGGGTTCCTGAGATTGGGAGGGTGGTCTGTAACGTGCTACCAGTTGTATAGCAGTTTTGCCTATGGTTAGTTGCACTTGTATGGCCTACGATGCTTCATGTGTTGCTACTAACCTGGAGGTGTGGGTGTCCTTGAATATGGACATTCCCCCTCCCTTTGTGGTTTGGCCTGGGTTTTGGGGCCGAAAAGCATGATACGAGGTATAGCCTGGTAGCGCTGGGGTGCTTTCAGGATCCTTGAACTAGGTTTCAGTTACTGCACAGACGTTTATGTTCTCCATACTGAGGAGTGCATAGAGTGCCTGCATCTTGAGATTTAGACTTCTGGCGTTGAGCAGCATTACCCTTAGTTTTTTTCCATTTTTGTTTTCTAAGGTGGTGGGTTTGTCTTTTGAGCCTTGCCTAAAAAAGGCACTATGGTGGTGGCAAGAGCCTTAGCCAATATCTGGAAGCCCAGTGGTGACAGGTGCAAGCCGTCCCTTGCAAAGCAGCATGGCTTGTCCAACATGTCATCTTAGGCAGACCGACATTGGATCCCCTTAAAATGACACCAGTACTTGAGCCAATTATTAAAGCTGATCATCTTGTCTTTGTCTTGTGGCATCATTCTTGGTGAGGGCAAAATGCTGCTCAGGGTCATACCAGCCTGGGCTACATAATCAGAGAGCTCCTCTGTCTCTTTTTTCATGTAGTCCAGGGAGGTACGTCTGTGGTCATTCACGCCAGCATGGACAATGATGAAGTCATATTTGTACTTGCTTTGGAGTGACCTGAGTGAGTGTGTTGTGGTGGATCCTAGCTCCCGATAGGCAGCTCACAGTCACCCTCTCCTTGTTCAGCCTGGTAAGCGGGACATCAGTGTCTGACTATAGAGTCACCTATTACTAGTGTATCAGGCATGGTGTTTGGCTTTAAGGGCTGTGATTGACACACTGATTTACTGAAGTATGTGTTGCATGTGTTTTGTTTTGAGGTGGTGGATTTTTGGATGTCTGCTTTGGGAGCCTCTGTTGTTTTGGTAACTTTTTTTATTAGAGCCTCCCGAGTATGTCTTTGTGTTTTTATGTGTTTGGTTTGCAGTTGTGGTAGGTCTATGTGGGACTGGGTTTGTTGTGTGTGTGTGGTTACCATCTCCTCCTGTCTGGTCATGCCAGCCCTGAGTTGAGAGAGTTCAGCCTCCAGTTTGGCTATATAGTTGCATCTCTCGCATGTATTTGTGTTTGTTGGGAGGAGGAGAGGGTTGTCTGTGTACATGAGACAATTGTAGCATTGTCTCAAGATACCCAGATTAACCAGCTGAACTGGAGAGGACGCCACTAATGTACCACTCGACATGCTAGAACAGTATAAGGGAGTGCTGTGCCTTTAAGGGAAGTGGATAGTCACAGGAGTGGTAGGTGGATGTAGTGCTTACTTAGTACGAGAGTGCTTACTTAGTAGAGAAGTTTTGAGAACAAGTGCTAGGCTTATAATATAGCGAGTAGTCTGATTTATACTAAGAGTAGAGCTTCCTTAAGGGAAAATTTGAAGAGCAGCCTTGGCGGAGCCAGAAGAAGTTTACCCGGCTATGCGCACAAATGCGCAAAGCCGTGCAAACGCGGATTTTAAACGGGGAAATTCAAAAGAGCTAGAAATGGTCTAAAACAACCAATTACTACAGCTCTTGTGCTGAGGTCACTTCCTACAGGGACAGGTAGGCTGCTCAAGGCTCCCCACTCCCACTGGTGAGCAAAGAAACTTCCTTCTATCCAAGTAAGGTAATGGACAACACAGGAACTACACCACAGCCCAGAATACAGCAATGCCTGTAAACTGGTCTAAACTAGTCGAGGAGAGGCAGGAAAACCAGGATTATTTTTTTGTTTTTTTTTTGTTTTTTTTTTGTTTTTAGATAGAAACGCACAGAAAATGCAGAAACTGTAGTAAATCAGTTACACAGGCTATAGCACACTTTAGTGGGCAGCCTCAACAGTTAAATTAAACTTTCAATCAAATTCGACTAAAATGTAACTTAAGTGCAGATATTAAAGTAATGCAGCAAACAGCTAAAAAAACAGTAAGCTCGTTTAGGGTAAGCTAGAGAAGCTATTTCAAGTAAAAAAAAAAAAAAAAAAAAAAAACAGCAAAGATACTTAAATCCAGAAAGTAGTCGCTTTTCTGAGTTCTCTGTAGCCAAGACCATGAGGAGCTTGTCTGAGTGATGACGTGGTGCAAAGAAAAGGCTATTGGCTTCAAAAATTGGCTAAGTAATTGGTGTCATTTTAGGTGGGATCCAGTATGTCGGCATGGAAAAAGGTGCATGACCATTTTAGTTGTTTTTCAAGGAATGGTCTGTAGCTCCCCCCCCCCCCCCAAAAGGTTTCTAAATGGCTAAAATTCTTTTTGCCCCATAGTACCATTTTTAAGACAAAGTTCAGTTAATGAACATTCCAGTGTAGCAAATATACCTGTATCAAAACAGGATGAAATTATGGTGGCTTTGTTCATTGCCAGAAATCTAAACCACAAGCTCTCTGACCCTGAGGTAGCCATATTATGAGTAATCATTGAAACCTAGTTTAAATGCCCAGAAAGCACCATCTCTATACTTTGGTTTGGAATGCAGTTCACCACACAAATCAAACTGGAAAGAAACCAGAGATTCCCAACACAGATTATTGCTGGCATAAAATCCCTAAGATACCAGAAAAGAGTTGAAGCACTGTCCCTCTTTGGTGTTTTATAGGCTCTTCAGAGGAGATCTGTGTCTTACCTTCTGAGCAATTAGAAACCTAGCAGTCAGGATCTCTTATAGGTTCATAGGTGTGTACTAGGCTAATGGCCCTGGAGCCTTTACAAGCCTAGCCCATAGGATTACTGGCATCATGGCACCTGACCTTAGTTCCCAGTGCCTCTGTCAAGTAGAGCCACTGGAGTGATTCCTGCAGTGAATTTTCTATTTCCCATCCACTCATCAAGATTACTCTTGTAGAGGGCCAGTGAGGTACTCTGTTTTGCATGTATGGGAAGTCTATTCCATAGCATGGGCAGTCTCTGGGTTATAAACCTGTCCTTCCAGCATATTCTGTTGATTGTGGTAATGAGGTTGAGGTCTCTGGTGCGGAGGGACTGGGATTTCTTTAGATGTAACATTTCTTGGCCTTGTAAGTCAAGCAGAGATTGCCTCTAAGTAGGCAATGAGACGTTGAATAGTTGGACTTTTTGAGTCTGTCCATATAGGACAAGTGTTTAAGGGCTAGAGCCCTCTTTCTGAGGTGCTTTGTGGCCTCTCCAGTTGTTGCAGGTATCTAGTGAGGTACATGCCAAATGGGGCATTGTACTCTGATTGGCCTAATGAAAGAAGAATGGAGGGAGACCATTACATCTTTCTTCCTGGATGCAAAACCCTTAGTAATGAGATGTGCCACATGGAAGGATTTTCTGACCACAGTGGCAATGTACTGGTCGAAAGAGGTTGCTATCGACCTGTGTAAACGCCTTCTGTGTTCAGTGGACTACCATTGATGTGGTAATTGAGAACCAGGTTTTTCCAAAAGGAAATGACACATTTTTTGGCATTGAGCTTAAGGCCATGATTCTGACACCAGTCATCAGTCTCGGTGAGGCCTTGTAGGATGTCAACATCACTTGGGGAGTTAATAATAGCTCCCAACTTGAAATTGTCTGCGAACTTGGTCAGCCAGTTTCCCTTCGTGTTGGCCTGGACTTCAGAGAAGTAGATACCAAACAGGACCCAGGACTGAACACTGTGGGACTCCACTCGTGATTGGTCGGCAGTCTGACTTGGAGTCACCTGCTTTCACACTGTGGGTTCTGTTTGTGAGCCAGTTTTCAACCCCACCTAGTGATAGGGGTTGATGCCTAGCTGCTTAAGTTTTTCTATGATCCCTGAGTGGGGAATGGTATCAAAGGCCTTGGCCAGATCAAGGTAGGTTGTGTGAACCATCTTGCCTTTATCCACAGCTCTGGTGACTGACTCGAAGTCGACCAAGTTGAGCAGGCATGATCTACCCTTCACAAAACCAAACTGTGTGGGATCCAGAGTTTGGAGATTCCCTATATCCTTGTTTATTAGGTCCATGATGATGCATTCCATAGCTTTGCATATCAGACTCATTAGGCTAATGGGGCGATAGTTCCCAGGGTCTGTAGTCGCTCCTCCTTTGTGGAATAGAATGACTGTAGCAGTGTGCCATTCGGTAGGGATAAAGCCTGAGGTGAGGCTGTGATTGAACAGGGCACACAAGTGAGGTGTCAGTTCACTCTGTAGAACACCTCCAGGGAAATTGTCCGGTCCCATAGAAGCTGTATTCTTGGGCCTTGGACAGTGCTGTTTTAACCTGTGCAGCAGTAATACTGGGTGTCTGGCAGTCTACTGTTAATGTGATACTCCCTTTGGGAGTGGAGAGGGGGTAAAGTTGGCACTGAATCTCTCTGCCAGTATATTAATATCTGTTGGCTTGGTATAGGAGGTACCATTGTGCAGTAGCTCGGAGCAAATCTGAGAAATGCTATGGAGATTCTTTGCATGACTATAGAAGGCCTTGTGGCTATCTACTAACTATAGAAGGCCTTGTGGCTGACTTTACTATCTGCCGCAATTCTGTTTTCATAGCTAGCTTTAGAGGATTTGATGAGGAATCTTAACTTTTTGTTGAGGCTAAGGAAGTTTTTCCAGTCTTGAGAGCTCACCTTATTCTTCATCAGTTTCCTCCTCCTGTTGTAGGGTTATGGCAGGGGACCACCAAATTGGCTTCCTATTTTAGGAGGAGAGCATCTTGGTTCTGTTGGGTATGGCGAGATCCTTGCATTTGTGTAAGTGTTCGTACAGTGCATTGGTGTATGATTCGGCGGTCATGCAACTGTTCTCCCTTTGCAAGGGTGCAGTGAAGTTTGCCACCTCTGATGTTCTTCATCTCACATTGCTGCAGTCCTAACACTTGGGTAGTCCGCTGTCCTCGGTCGGCCCGAATATCAGAGTATAAGGCTGACGTCGGTCAAGGCGCATTTGACTGACATCAGAACGTCAGGGTACAAATGCGCATGACCGACGTCATATCCTCAGTCTTTTTTGCCGCATGGTCCGATGCAGAAGCAGTGTTGCAAGTGCCGTTCGGCGTCCTGAAATTTTTCGAATTCGGAGTTTCAGACCGAAGTCAGAGTTGGTTAAGTACCCCGTTGGGGAATATTTTAGTTTTTTCTTGCCTCAGTGATTTACCGGATGTCAGAAAAAGTGAATAACTGTATTTCTTGTGGGAAACAGATACCGCATAGGGATTACCATAATTTGTGTATACCTTGTTTGGGACCTGAGCACGGCGTTGTTGGGTGTCGCTTTGTGCTAGGTTCAATAACGCACTATTGCGAAGATTAGATTGTGCCAGGTTGGTCTTTGGGAAGCGTTGCAATTACAATATGCCGTCGGATGCTCCGACGCCGGCTTCCTCAAAGAAGTGTAAAGACAAGGCAGTCAAACCTAGGTTAGAGGAGTCGTCCGAACCGGACGCCGGTTCTTTAGAGGCGTCAGTGGAACCGGTGGTTCCGACGGAGGCCTCTCTGGAGTCCCAGGGAGAAACTTTACTTTTACAGGATGTGGCCTCCCAGGAGGCAGGTCAGGCTGTAGGGGCTTCTCAGATTACTGTACTCCCCTCCCTTCCTAAGGTGTCTAGGCCCTCTCCTTCTGTCTCCAAGGCTTCTCCTAGAGGCAGGTCTAGTTTAGCTTATGTGGGTGTCACTCCTAGTTCTTCAGGTTCTGTGCCCAAGAAGCACATGCTTAAAATGGCAGAAGATTTAATTACTTTAATTAGAGGCTCTATGCCCCCTCCTGATAAGAGGCCTAGGATGGAACCAGTGTTGGGGGATTATGAGCAGGCTTCTGATGTGTCCGAGTCTTCGGCTGAAGACTTGCAGGAGTATTCTCCTTATTCTGATTCTGATGTGGATGATTCTACTCCTTCTGTCTCCTCCTGAGGATTTTTCTTTTTCAGAGACTCTTCATTCCATGAGAGAGCATTTTAAATGGGAAGGTCAGGACTTCTCTGATTCCAGGAAAAGGCTTAGGGAATTTTTGTTTTTACCCCAGCATAGGCCTTTGGCTATTCCTCCTGTTCTGAATGTGGTGGAAGATGTGTTTGCAGAGGCTTCTCTTAATCCTGATTCTTTGCCTCCTGCGCCTGTTAAGCCAGATAGGTATTACAGGGTGCCTGAAGCTCATAAGTATCTTTTTAAGAGTCCTAGGGCAGACCCAGAAACTGTTAGCCAGGGGCCTAAGGGTGTTAAGGCTTCTGTTGTCAAGAATCCGGTTCCTGCAGATAAAGAAGCCAGGGCCTTGGATAGATGGGGAAAGAAAGTTTATACTTCTTCCACTCTAGCCATGAGAGCTTTGAATTGCCAGTTTCACATGTTGAAATATCAAAATTATCTCCTTTCACAATTGAAGTCTAAGGTTGATGCTCTGGCAGAAGGTATTGATTGTAAAGAGTTACAAGATTTAGTGCATGTTTCTGAACAGGTTGGTAAGCATTCTTTGCAATGTGGTTTTGATGCTGTACAGGCCTCGTCTAGGGTGGCTGCCACTGGGTCAGTTCTTCGCAGGCATGCCTGGCTGAGGGATCAAAATTTATCTGACCATGTTAAAACAAGGATTTTGGATGCTCCTTTACAATCTGATGTCTTGTTTGGTTCTCCTGTTGAGGCAGTTTTAAAGAAAATGGAGGACAAGGCTAAGCCTATGCAGACTGTTAAAGATTTCTTGCAGGTTCAGCCTCCTAAGTTTAGTAGAAATTGGCCTACTAAGGGGTGGACGTATCCTTCTTATGATTCCCAGTCTAGGGGTAGATCTAGACGTGGCAGGGGCAGAGGTCAGGGCTCTTTCAGGCCTAGAACAGGGAGTTCTCCTACACAGTCTTCGGGTGAGGGCAGGGGTCAGTCCTTTCGTAAGCAGACCCAATGACCTACCTTTTCAGCTGCCAGAACCTTCTCGCCTGGCAGCACCTTTGGGAGGAAGGTTGGCACTTTTCAAAGAAAATTGGAGTTTAATTACCCAAGACAAATGGGTATTGGATATCATACACCACGGCTACAGGTTTTATTTCCATACCTTGCCTCCTTTCAAAGGCATGCCAGACATTCCTCCTCAACAAAGAATAGAGGCTCAAAAGCAAATTTCTCTGTTACTCCAATTAGGGGCCATACAGCTGGTTCCTATGCCAGAAAGGGGCCTAGGATTTTATTCTCGCCTGTTCCTAGTACCAAAAAAGGGGGAACACGTGGAGACCAATTTTGGATTTATCTATCCTCAACACTTATCTGGACATTCCCAAGTTCAAAATGTTGACGTTACAACAGCTTTTACCTCTGCTGGGCAAGGATCACTGGATGGTAACTTTGGATCTCAAGGAGGCTTACCTCCATGTTCCTATCAGACTAAGTTGCAGGAAATATCTCCGTTTTCGGACTGGGACTTCTCACTATCAGTTCTCTGCATTGCCCTTTGGCTTATTTACTGCGCCCAGAGTATTCACGAAAGTTCTGGCTCCAGTGATAGCTTTCTTCAGGCTAAAAGGAATACAGATCTATCCTTATTTGGACGATTGCCTGATTCTGGCTCAAGGAAGGGACGAGCTTCTTCATCATTTGGAATATGTGATAGCAGTGCTAAGATGCCTGGGGTATTCTGTGAACGAAATAAAGTCCAGTCTAGTACCCTCTCAAGACATGTGCTTTCTGGGTGTAAGACTGAATACAGCATCCCAGATGGCCTTTTAACCCCGGACAAACAAAAGAATCTTTCCCTTTACTTCCATCAACTATCTCTTCAGTCCGGGCTGACTGCAAGGACAGTCCTTCAAGCCTTAGGGTTCATGGCATCTTGTATTCTGGTGCTTCCCAATGCCAAACTGCATATGAGGAAGCTGCAATGGTATCT
The DNA here is from genome assembly GCF_019279795.1 of Protopterus annectens. NCBI lineage: Eukaryota > Metazoa > Chordata > Ceratodontiformes > Protopteridae > Protopterus > Protopterus annectens. Next base: position 348,672,254 of record NC_056726.1, read on the forward strand.
CAAATTGTATGGACACAGCACTGCCAGGATCTAGACACTGTCATTCATATAATACCTTGCATTCAAAAGGAATTTTTGTGGTGGGCTCAGGAATGTCACCTAAACAAGGGACTCTCTGTGACCCGGCCAGAGGCGAGTCAGATTTTAACGACAGATGCCTCAGACAAAGCTTGGGGAGCTCATCTAAATGGAAAGTGGATACAAGACAAGTGGCCTGTCAGACTACAGCATCTACATATCAACTTGAAGGAGATGTTAGCAGTCCAGTTTGCATTAATAGCTTTCAAGGATTTACTTCTTCCAGGGCAGGTGTTGATTCTAACAGACAACACAACTGTCATGTGGTACATCAACAAGCAAGGGGGAACACATTCTTATCCTCTATGCAGGCAAGCAATGATTTTGTGGGAGACTGCTCTGTTTGCAACTAAATCTTCAGGCAAGGTTTCTGCCGGGAGCACAGAACTCCTTAGCAGATGTATTAAGCAGGCAAATCATGGATCCCCACGAGTGGAAACTGGATCTTCATGTATTTCAGAAATTGACAGTGTCATGGGGAACTCCAGACATAGATCTGTTCACTTCTCCACTAAACCACCAGCTGCCAAAGTTTTGCATGAAAAGGTTTCATCCCACAGCTTGGAAAGTGGATGCTCTTTCAGTTGGAAAAATCTTCATGTGTATGCCTTTCCACCTCTGCCTCTCCTCCCAAAGGTACTTCTGAAGGTCAGACAGGACAAGCCAAGGATGATTTTGATAGCTCCAGATTGGCCTCGACAGCACTGGTACCCATTACTGAGAAGTCTAGTACGGAAGCCTCCATGGCCTTTGCCTTTGATTCCACACCTGTTGTCCCAGGAGGACAGTCATTTGCTCAATGTCAAACTTCACTCTCTTCACCTAACAGCCTGGCATATTCTGTTTTGAACCATAGAGGGTCTCATCTTCCACAACAAGTTTTGAATGTGATTCTGGAAGCTAGAAGGCCTAGTACAAGGAAAGTGTACGCAGATAAATGGAAGAGATTTTTATTTTGGAGTGCAGCAAAGATTTGGATGTTTCTGAGCCTAATTTAAGTGTGGCTCTTCAATATCTTACTGAGTTATTGGACAAAGGTTTGTCCTTCTCTTCTATTAAGATTCATGCTGCAGCAATTTCAGCTCACTACGACTGTGACCCACCATTGTTTTCTCATCCTTTGCTCAAGCAATTTCTTAGAGGGGCAAAGAATATAAGACCCCCACGAAGAGCTCCTACTCCTGCTTGGGATCTCAATTTTGTGTTGGAGAAACTCACTCTACAACCTTTTGAGCCTGCAGCTACTGCTGAGTTGAAATATTTGTCATGGAAGACTGCTTTTTTGTTGGCCATTACCTCTGCAAGAAGGGTTTCTGAATTGCAGGCCCTTATGGCAGTTGAGCCTTTCTTAATTTTCCATAAGGATAGGGTATCTTTAGGCATAAAGGAAGGATTAGTACGTAAAGTGGTCTCTAGTGTGGCTTTAAACCAAACTATTCATTTGCCTACTTTTTATGCAAATCCCCAAAACAAAGGGGAAAAGATTTTGCACACTTTGGATGTACACAGGCAGTTGAGATATTATTTGGACAGGACTAAAGGGTTCAGGCAGTCTCAGCAGTTATTAGTTTCTTTTGCTTTGTGTTCTCAGGGCAAGCCCGTGTCAAAACAAACTATTTCTAAGTGGATTGGGTTTTGCATTGCTTTCTGTTATTCCCATCATGGCAAAGAGATTCCAGCTGGGATTAGGCCTCATTCCACTAGGGCTACTGCCACTTCAACAGCTTTTTTGAGAGGGGTGGTAACTAAGGATATTTTGGAGGCAGCTACTTGGAGTTCAGTGCATACTTTCTCTAGGCATTACCACCTTCCACTGTACTCTAAATCCAGGGCTGGTTTTGCCACTGCTGTATTGCAGGGCATTTTGGCAGCGCCTGCTTCATTATAATTTAGCCATCCTCCCTTACCTCTGCTTTGGGATTCTACCCAAGTGTTAGGACTGCAGCAATGTGAGATGAAGAACATAGTACAGTTTTGTACCTACCATAAATGTAGATGTTCGAAGATCCACATTGCTGCAGTCCAATTTTCCCTCCCTCCTTCCCCTCTGTAGTTGAGGCGGATGTGTGGGCTGGGTTTTCAATCTGAGGTATATTGTATATTGTATATATTGTACATATTTTTTGTGTTAGGTTGGTTGGTTGTTTGGTTGTTGTCTATGGGTTTTGACCTTTCTTTTTAGGGTCTTCTGACATCTGGGGCAAGAAAAGACTGAGGATATGATGTCGGTCATGCACATTTGTACCCTGACGTTCTGATGTCAGTCAAATGCGCCTTGACCGACGTCGGCCTTATACTCTGATATTCGGGCCGACCGAGGACAGCGGACTACCCAAGTGTTAGGACTGCAGCAATGTGGATCTTCGAACATCTACATTTATGGTAGGTACAAAACTGTACTTTTTTAGGAGCCCAAAGTAAGCTTTGGAGAAGTTTTTCATGGTGTGTGTGTGTGTGTGTGTGTGTGTGTGTGTGTGTGTGTGTGTGTGTGTGTGTGTGTGTGTGTGTGTGTGTGTGTGTGTGTGTGTGTGTAGGGGGGGTTCCAAGGTGATTTGATGTTCATCGTGTTTCACTGTTGCAGTCATAACTGTTGGGTGCTCCTGCCGGCAGGCAGCCCGAGGTCGGCCAGAATCCCAAAGTCTGGGTCCGGCGTCGGCTGTACAAGCTAGTACCCTGACGTCAGTACGCTCTGGTACATAGCCCTCAGCCGACGCCATCTTCCCCAGTCTTTCTTGCCGTGCGGTGGAAAGCAGCTCGCAAGTTGTTGGAGATTTTCGAACAGCGTATTTTGTTGTTTTCGGTCCGAAGTTCTTACTTCTCTTCTCAAAGCTAAGTACCCTGTTGGGGAATCTTTTTCTTGTTCCTCCGATGTCAGAAAAAGTTAATAATTGTATAACGTGTGGGAAACAAATACCTCATAAAGATTTCCACTCTTACTGTCTACCTTGCTTAGGCCCTGACCACGACGTTTCTTGTTGTCGGTTCTGTGCCAGGTTCAACTCTCATACTATCAAGCGCAGGTATGACTGGGCTCTAAATTATTTTGGCAGACGCTTCAGTTATAGAATGTCGTCGGACACTACCAGAATTCAAAAGAAGTGCAAAGACAGGCCTCCGAGGTCCAAACAGGAGTCGGAGCTGGAGCCAGCATCCGGTTCGGCTGTCGTCAGTGAGGCGCTTTTGCAGCCCCTGTCGTCCACTTCTGAACCGATGGCCGATACGGACTCCCATGGGGAGCCATCAAGGCCTACTATTTTAACTGCTGCAGGACCTTCGGACGTCGCTCCCTCAGATGGGTCCGGAACCGCTGTGCAGGTACCGGCTTCCGAGGGGGTTTTCAGGCCTACTCACATCACTATTTCAAAGGCAAAGAAAGACTCCTGTTAAGTCTAAAGTTCCTGCTCAAGCTGCTTCTGAATCTACTCCCAGGACACAGAAGCAATTATTAAAGATGGCTGAAGATTTACTTACAATGATTAGGGGTTCTCACCCCCCACCTGAGAAAAGGCCTCGACAGGATGTTCCTCTGGATTCCTCTGATCAGGCTTCTGTATCTTCTGTCTCTTCCTCTGATCAGGAATATTCTTTTCCTCCTTATGAGGATTCGGATGCTGAGGACTCCTTGCCCTCTGCCTCTCCGCCTGAAGATTTCTCTTTTGGGGAAACCTTGCATGAGATGAGGGAACATTTTCATTGGGAAGGTCAGGAGTATTCTGCTTCCAAGTAGAGGCTTAGAGAATTTCTTCTTCCTCAGCATAGGCCTTTAGCTATCCCTCCTGTTCTTGACATTGTGGATGATGCTTTTTCTGAGGCTAATTTGAATCCCGATTCCATGCCTCCTGCTCCTTCTAAGCCTGATAGATTTTATAGGGTTCCTGACTCTCATTTATTCTTATTTAAGAACCCTTCTGCGGATCCTGAGACTATTTCTCAGGGTTCTAAGGCTGCTAAGGTTGCTACTTCTAAAAATCCTATTCCCTCTGAGAAGGATTCTCGTGCTTTAGACAGGTGGGGAAAAAAGGTATATACTTCTGCTACCCTGTCTGTAAGGGCTTTAAATTGCCAGTTTCATATGTTTAAGTATCAGCAATTTCTTTTGTCTGTTTTAAAGCAAAAGCTTGCTTCCCTTCCTGCATGTGCAGAGGATAAGGAACTTCAGGATGTATTGCATGCAACTGAACAAACATAGTTTGCATTGTGGTTTTGATGCTTTGGATGCTTCTTGCAGGGCTGCAGCCTCTGGTACTGTTATCAGGAGACATGCCTGGCTTCGTGAACAAAGTTTGTCTGAACAGGTTAAGGCTAAGTTATTAGATGCCCCTGTTCAACATGATGTTCTTTTTGGATCTAAGGCTGAGGAGGTTATTAAAAATATGGAAGAAAAGGCAAAATCTATGCAAACTGTAAAAGATTTCTTGCAAGTTCAGCCTCCTAGATTTTCCAGGAATTGGCCCTCCAAAAATTGGTCCTTTCCCACATCTGACAGGCCTCAAGGGGGAAGATATAGACGCTCCAGAGGTCGTGGACAAGCTCAGGCCTCTTACAGATCTAGACAATGGACTGCTTCACCTAGAAGGGGAGAAGACAGATCCCAATCTCAAAGAAAGCAAACTCAATGACTCTCTCGGTTGGGCTACAGGACCCCTTCACCTGGATGCCCCTCTCGGAGGAAAACTGTCTCTTTTTTACAGAAATTGGACTCGTATTACCCAGGACAGATGGGTATTGGACGTGATTTTAAAAGGTTACAAATTCCACTTTCATACTCTGCCAAGGGCTTACGGTTGGCCAGATCTGCCAAAACATCAATGGTCAGAGGCCTTAAATCAAGTGGATGCTCTTCTGGCCATGAGAGCCATAGAGCCTGTTCCACTCTCAGAGATGGGAAAAGGGTTTTATTCAAGACTATTTCTGGTTCCAAGAAAACAAAACTCATGGAGACCTATTCTCGACCTTTCTGTGTTAAACACCTTTTTGGAAATTCCAAAATTCAAGATGCTTACTCTGCAGCAACTACTTCCAATGCTCTCTCAGGATGCCTGGATGGTGACATTGGACTTAAAGGAAGCTTACTTACACATTCCCATCAGGCAGGAACGCAGGAAATTCCTCAGATTCAAGGCAGGTTCGAGACACTTTCAATTCTCTGTACTGCCCTTTGGTTTATCTACTGCGCCCAGAGTCTTTACCAAGTGCCTGGCACCAGTAGTGGCTTATTGCAGACTTCAGGGGATTCAGATTTACCCCTATTTGGACGACTGCCTTATTCAGGCGGACAGCAAGGATCTTCTACTTCAACATCTGAAATTTGTTCAACGTGTTCTCCTCCTACTGGGATTCTCAGTGAACACAAAAAAGTCACATTTGATCCCTTCTCAACAAATGGTATTCTTGGGAGCCCTCTTAAATACAACCTTACAAAGGGCCTTCCTCACTCCAGAAAAACAAACACAGCTGGCTTCAATTTTCAACACTTTGGCAACTCTGTCTCAGCTCACTGCAAGGAAATTCCTGCAGACATTGGGCTACATGGCTTCCTGCATTCTGTTGATTCCAAATGCAAGGCTTCATATGAGAAAGCTTCAATGGTATCTGAAAAGTGTATGGTCACAGCATTACCACGATCTGGACATTCTGATTCCTCTGATACCCTGCCTCCAGAAGGAGTTCCTCTGGTGGTCCAGGGTGTGTGCTTTAAACGAAGGAAAGCCTTTTCGTCTACCTCAACCTACTCAAATCCTAACCACGGACGCCTCGGATTATGCTTGGGGAGCACATTTTCTAGACAATTGCCAGCAGGGAACCTGGACAAAGGACCATCTTCACTGGCACATCAATCTGAAGGAAATGTTGGCAGTTCAAAATGCTCTTCTAGCCTTCAAGAATTTTTTGCAACCAGGGCCTCTGCTGATTCGCACAGACAACACCACAGTCATGTGGTATATAAACAAGCAGGGGGGTTCTCATTCGTACCCCCTTTGCAGACTAGCTATGGCTTTATGGGACACGGCTCTAAATTTGAATTTATATCTCCAGGCTCATTTCATTCCAGGAGAACAGAATCTCTTAGCAGACAGCCTGAGCAGAAACATTTCAGATCCTCACGAATGGATGCTAGACACCAATTTATTCAACAGGATTACTGCAGTTTGGGGATGTCCCCAGATAGATCTGTTTGCATCCCATCTCACTCATCAGCTGCCTAGTTTTTGCACCAGGTCCTTCCACAAAACAGCTTGGAAAGTGGATGCCCTGTCCTTCAGCTGGAGAAGCCTTTCGGGATATGCCTTCCCTCCTCTTCCTCTTCTACCTCTGATATTACTGAAGATAAAACAGGACAAGCCCAAGTTCCTCATCTTGATTGCTCCAAATTGGCCTCGACAGTTTTGGTATCCAACTTTAAAGCACCTGTTCCTGGAGTCTCCTTGGATTCTCCCTCTGAACCCTTCTCTTCTGTCCCAGCATCAGGGTCAGTTACTACTTTCCAATCTCATGACCCTTTGTCTGGCAGCTTGGCTCTTCAAAGGAATTTGATTTCTTCTAGTCTTCCCAAACAAGTTTTGGATGTTCTTCTGGAAGCGAGACGGCCTAGCATTAGGAAATCCTATGCCTCTAAATGGAAGAGGTTTTGTATTTGGATGCAGGACCAAGGCTCTGACCCTCTGGTACCTGATCTCTCTTCTATTTTGCTTTACCTTTCGGATCTTTTGTCTAAAGGACTTTCTTTTTCTTCCATTAAGATTCATGCTTCTGCTATTTCTGCTCATTTCAGTTCTGATCCTCCTGTTTTTTCTCATCCTTTGGTGAGACAATTTTTGAGAGGGGCTAAGAATTTGCGGCCTCCCAGGACCCCTCCTGTTCCTGCTTGGGATCTTAATTATGTTTTAGAAAAACTTACTTTGCCTCCTTTTGAGCCTGCTGCATCTTCAGATATTAAGTTTTTATCTTGGAAGACAGTTCTTTTGTTGGCTTTGACTTCTGCCAGAAGGGTCTCAGAGTTGCAAGCTCTCATGGCTGTGGAACCATACCTTATTTTCCACCAGGACAGAGTATCCTTGAGGACCAATCCTACTTTCATGCCCAAGGTGATTTCGAAAGTGGCTTTAAATCAAACAATTCACCTTCCTACCTTCTTTCCTAATCCTCAAAATAAAGGGGAAAGGATTTTGCATTCCTTGGACGTGCACAGACAGTTACGATTTTACTTGGACAAGACTAAAGAGTTCAGAAAATCTAACCAATTGTTTGTTTCTTTTGCCTCCAGTTCTCTTGGAAAGGCTATTTCCAAACAAACTATTTCCAAATGGATTTCTTATGGAATAAGATTTTGTTACACTCATCATGGGAAACCGTTTCCAGGTACTGTGAGAAGTCATTCTACTAGAGCAGCTGCTACTTCTACAGCTTTTCTCAGAGGAGTTCCTACCAAGGATATCTTGGAAGCTGCCACTTGGAGTTCTGTGCATACTTTTTTCCAAGCACTACAATCTCCCTTTGTATTCTAAGACCAGGGCAGGCTTTGCCTCTGCTGTTTTGCAGGGTCTTCTTGCTGCCCCTTCTGTCTAAACCTCCTCCCTTTTTCACTGCTTTGGGATTCCACCCTACAGTTATGACTGCAACAGTGAAACACGATGAACATAGTACAGTTGTGTACACCTACCATAAATGTAGATGTTCGAGTGTCTTCACTGTTGCAGTCGGTGTTTCCCTCCCTCCTATCCCCTCTTTTTTTCTCTTTTGTGGTGTATTTGTGTTTCCTTGTTGGATTCATTTTTGATTTATTGGGGGCTTCTGACATCTAGGGCAAGAAAGGCTGGAGAAGATGGCGTCGGCTGAGGGCTATGTACCAGAGCGTACTGACATCAGGGTACTAGCTTGTACAGCCGACGCCGGACCCAGACTTTGGGATTCTGGCCGACCTCGGGCTGCCTGCCGGCAGGAGCACCCAACAGTTATGACTGCAACAGTGAAGACACTCTAACATCTACATTTATGGTAGGTGTACACAACTGTACTTTTTGGATCTAACCAGGGGGGAGTTGACTTGGTGTAGAGCAACGGTCGCACATGTTAGTAATGACCAGGTCAAGGATGTTGCTTCCTCTAGTGGGGGTAAGAATGAGCTGGTCCAGGGCATTGGAATTAATGAATTCCAGGAAACGTTGGGCAAGTGTATTGGTACACGAGTAATTTTCAGTTAATGGAGGGGTAGTTGAAGTCACCCAGTATGAGAGTGTTAGGTTGGACCCTAATATTCTCCTCCAGGATGTTTAGGAGCATGGAGCGAGAGTCTTGACATGGTTGGGGACCTATAGCAGGCTACGACTTGAATTGTTGTCTTACCCGATATTGGCTGCACTTAAAGTATCTTTGTGTTATGTCGGGCTACTAGTCTGGAGGTGTGCGCATCATTTATGAATATGGAAACACCACCGTCTTTGGAGCTTTGGTCCAAGTTCTGGCACTGAAAGGTGAGGAATGAGTTATAGACTGGTAGTGCAGGGGTGCTTTCTGCTGCCTTGAACCAGGAATATGTTGCAGCACAAATGTCTGTTCCCCATTTTAAGGAGTGCTTTGAGCAAGTGCATTTTGAAATGGTCTTCTAGCGTTGGACAGCATGACTTTCAGATTGCATTTGTTTGTAGCTGTTACGGTGGTAATTTGGTCTTTTGAACACCGTCTAAAAAGGCACTATAGGGGTGGCAAGAGCCTTGGCCAGTATCCAGAAGCCCAGGGATGACAGATGCAGGCCATCTCTGACAAAGCATTGAGGTCCGTCAATCATCATCCCGGGCAGATAATGGATCCCCTTAGAATGACACCAGAAACCTAACCAATTGTTGAAATCAGTTATTTTCTGTTTGTACTGTGGTATCTTTCTGGGTAATGGTAGGATGTTGCTCAAGGCTAGGGACATACCCGCCTGGGCTACATAATCAGAGAGCATGTAGTCTAGGGAGGTACGTCTCATGGCATTCACACCCACATGTACAAGGACTGAGTCATATTTGTATCTGTTGTTGAGGGACCTGAATGCATGCGTTGTGACAGATCCTGACACCTGACAGGCAGCTGACTGTTACTTCTTATTCAACATAGTGAGTGGGACATCAGTTTGCCTCACTATCGAGACACCTATGACTAGCGTGTTTGGCATGCTGTTTTGCCTTAGGGGCTTTGAGTAGCATGCTGTTTAGGAGAGTTGTCTCGTGATTAGTGTTGTGGTGGTAGTGTGTGTTTCTGCCTTGGAGATCTCTGCTGTTAGGATAGATTTTTATTGAGAGCCTCCATGAAGGTGGGGGTGTGGTTTGTGTTTTTATGTGAAGGCAGTGCTGGTGTGTGTTTTGGAGGGCTGTGTTCCATGTGGTGTGGTGCAAGTGTTGACCTTCTCTTGTAGCCCAGCTATTCTGGTCTTGGCTGGAGAGTGCATGGCTTCCAATTTGTTTATATAAGTGCATCTCTCGCAAGTCTGTGTTGGGAGGTAAGAGGAGAGGGTTGTCTGTACATGAGACAGTTGCTACATTGCCTCAGGATGCCCAAGTTCACCAGGTTAATAGGAGAAAGCACAGGGAACTGACCTTTAGAACATGCCTGGAGGGGTGGGCATTAATAAGTACTGAAACTGTTTCCTTGTAGAATGTTTAGCACTGGTAGCACTTTTGTGCGCTACAAAAGTTCATACACGTTCCACAAACAGTTCTACAGATAACAAAAACGTATAGACTGCCTCCATGTCGAGCAGAGTACCTCACTAGCCATCTTTAACAGGAACCTGGACGACTGGATGGGACACGGAAAATACACCCCTGGGACCCACCTGTGTCGCTGCTGAACAGGGAAAACAGGTGCTGACTTTTTGGGAACATGGACAAAATTCTTGGCTAGGCTTATAAGGGTCTCCAGTCCAATAGCCTAGTGTCAGCCTATGAACCTATAACCATAGGAGGGTTGGCTTTGACTTTTATTCTGATTAGGGATATTGTGTTTAAAACATCTAGGAAGACTTGACTGAACTATGAGACGGCGTCATCTGAGGACAATTATCAGTTTTTTCCACTGAAGTGTCTTCATGAAAATTATCACTTTCTTACCAGGCTGTAATGTGTTTGGGGCTTCTGCTTTGGTCCCTTTTTATAGTATAGATTGGCAAGTGATCATTTAGGCTGTCTGACAGTTCCATGGGATAGTATTCATAGGCTGGTACTAGGCTATCGGCCCTAGGGCCTGTACAAACCTAGCCAAACAATTCCCCGGATATTTCTTCCCACAATATTTACTTCCCTGGACCCCTGTCTAGCAGGGCGACTGACGTGATCCCCGGGGTGAATTTTTCCCATCTCCCATCCAGTCGCTAAGGTTCCTTTTGAAGAGGGCCAAGGAGGTGCTATGCTTGACATGTATGGGCAGTCTATTCCAGAGTATGGGGAGTCTCTGGGTCAGGAACCTATCCCTCCAGCATGTTTTGCTCATTGTGATGACCAGGTTTAGATCCCTGGAGCATGTGGCTCTGAAGGATTGGGGTTCATTTTAAGTGGAGCATGTCCAACAGCCCAGGGTTTGACATTGCCTTGTATGTTAAGCAGAGATCGCCTCTGAGTAGACCATATGCCACAGAGTATAGCTGGAGTTTTTTTAGACTGTCAGCATAGGGAATCTGCTTTAGGCATTTGATTCTTTTAATGAGGTATTTCTGCGGCCTTTCCAGCTGTTGCAGATGTCTTTTGAGGTACATACCAAACGGGCGTTGTACTCTATAATGGGACTAATGAGGGATGAGTACAGTGGGACAATGACCTTCTTTTTCCTGAATGAAAAGCCCTTGGTGATGAGATGTGCCGCATAGAAGGATTTCCTGACTGTTGTGGTGACGTGGTTATCGAAGGTGAGACCACTGTCCACCTGTGTCCCGAAGTCTCTCCTCACACTTTTGGTGTTTAGTGTACTGCCACCTATGTGATAATTCATGGGTACATGTTTTTTCCCCAAAGGGGATAACTATACATTTCATGGTATTAAGCTTGAGCTCATGGCTCTGGCACCAGGCATCTGTTTCTGTAAGGCCCTTTTGTAGAATATCCACATCATTTGGGGATTCAATAATGGCTCCCAGTTTGCAGTCATCTGCGAACTTTGTTAGCCAGAGTCCCTTAATGTTGGCCTGTACTTCGGAGAAGTAGATGCCAAACAAGAGGCGGTCCAAGAACTGAACCTTGAGGTACTCCACTTGTCTGGAGCTGGATTTGGAGTCTGCTACTTTTACAGTCAAGGTTCCGTCAGTAAGCCAGTTGGCAACCCATCAAGTGACGTAGGGATTTATGCCCAGCTTAGTAAGTTTATCTATGATTCCAGAATGGGGGATGGTGTTTAAGACCTTGGCGAGGTCTAGATAGGCTATGTGGACCGCCTTGCCCTTGTCCACAGCTCTGGTGACTGATTCAAAGAAGTCAGTCAGGTTCAGGAGACAAGATCGAACCTTCACAAACCCAAGCTGGGTGGGGTCCAGTGTTTGAAAGTTGCCAATATCTTTGTTTATAAGTTTCATGATAATGTGTTCCATGCCCTTGCAGATCAGGCTCGTCAGACTGATGGGATGGTAGTTCCTGGGATCCAAGGTGGATCCCCACTTGTGGAGTGGGATAACTATAGCTGTGTGCCACTCAGTGGGCACAAAGCCTGAGGTGAGGCTATGATTAAACATGACACTTAGGTGAGGTGCCAGTTATTTTGTAGTTCATGTAGTACACAGCCCGGGATGTCATCTGGTCCCATGGATGCTGTATTCTTGGCTTTGGAGAGTGCGTTTTTTACCTGTGTGGCCGTTCTTACCAGAATTTGGCAATCTTCCAGTATTGAGATGGGCCCTTTAGGGGGTGAGGGGGGTGAAGTTGTCACTAAATCGATCTGCCAGGATATTTGCAATATCCTTTGGGATCAGTATATTTAATGCCATTCTGTTGTAGCTCTGAGCAGATCTGAGCATTGCCATTTAGATTCTTGACATAACTGTAGAATGCCTTGTGGTTGTCTGGAATCTTTGGCAATTTTATTTTCGTAACTAGCTTTGGAGGATTTTGAGGGATTTCAGCTTTTTACTGAAGCTAGTAAGGGAGTTTTTTTTGCATCCTGGGATTTTCCTTTTTTCTGCAACAGTTTCTTCCTTCTGTTGTATAGCTAGTTTATTGGGAGGGACCACCAGATTGGCTTCCTTATTTTGGAGGAGAGTGTCTTGGTTCCATTTGGGATGGCACAATTCATGCCCGAGTGGATGTGCTCATGCCTTGGTGTAGGATTCAGCAGTCGAACTTTCAGATCCCGTCTGCATGGGTGTCATGAAGTTTGTCACTTCTGACTTGATTGGCATGAAGTTTGCTTTGGAGAAGTTTTTTACGGAGGTTTCCTTACTGGGGGGTGAAGGTGGGATGTGGATGTCAAGGCTGATTTGCTTATGGTCAGACCTGACCGATGAGGGGGCGACCATTGGTGTGGAGCATCTGTCTCCCATGTTGGTAATGACCAGGTCTAGGATATTGGAGCCCCTGGTGGGACAATGGATTGGTTGATCCAGGGCATTGGAATTTATGAATTCCAAGAACCGTTGGGAAAAGGTGTTGGTACCAGAGTAGTTTTCACAGTTAATGGCAGGGTAGTTGAAATCATCCAGTATTAGGGTGTTTGGTTGTATCTTAATATTTTCCAGTATGTTTAGAAAGGTGTAGTGAGAATTTTGGGGCATGGTGGGGGATCTGTAGCAAGCTACAACTTGGATTGCAGTCTTACCTAGTGTAAGTTGCACCTGGAGAATTTCGGATGCATTGTTAGGCAACTAGCCTGGAGGTATGAATATCGTTGGTAAATATGGACACTCCTCCACCTTAAGTGTTGGTTTGGTGGCTGAAAAGTGTGGTAAGAGTTGTAGCCTGGTATTGGAGGGATGCTCTCTGGAGTCTTGAACCAGGTCTTAGTTACTGCACAGTTATCGATGTCCATTTTAAGGAGTGCCTCGAGAGAGTGCATTTTGATGTTTAGACTTCTAGCATTGAATAGCATTACCTTCAGATTTTGCATGCTTGTATTGTTTACAGTGGTGGTTTTGTCCTTTGAACCTTGCCTAAAAAAGGCACTTTTAGCCAGTAACTTGAATCCCAGGGGTGACAGATGCAGACCATCTCTGGCAAAACATTGTGGTTTGTCGATCATGTCGTCCCAGGCAGACCGATACTGGATCCCCTTTGAATGACACCAGAAGCTTAGCCAATTGTTTGAAGTCATTTGGTCCTTGTACTGTGGTATCATTCTGGGTAAAGGCAGGATGCTACTCGGGGCTAGGGTCATACCTGCCTGGGCCACATGATCTGAGAGCTCTTCCATGTCTCTCCATGTAGTCCAGGGAGGTACGTCTCGAGTCATTCACTCCAACATGGACAATGACTAGTCTTATTTGTACTTATTGTGGAGTGACTTGAGTGCATGCATTATGTGGCGGATCCTGGCACCCTGCAGACAGATGACTAATTTTCTCCTTGCTCAGCCTGGTGAGTGGGACAGTGTGCCTTACTATAGAGTCGCTTATGAATGAAGTGTTGGGTACATTCTTGTCTTGAGGGCTGTTGGGTGACACACTGGTGTTGTGAGCTATGACACTTTGGTTGTTTGTGTTTCAGCTTTGGAGGTCCTTGTTGCTTGGGCAGGTTAATGTTAAGGGCCTCCGCATATGTGGGTGTTGATGGTGTGGGTTTTGAAGAGCTATGTGTTGCTTGAGGTGTTGTGCAGGTGTTAACCTTCTCCTCTTGACTGTCTTGTACAATTTTGGCTGGAGAGCTTTGCTTCCAGTTTGGCTATGTAAGTGCATGTCTCACAGGTTGTAGTGTTGGGTGGTAGGAGGAAAGGCTTATCTGTGTACATGAGGCAGTTGCTGCATTGCCCCAGTATGCCCAGATTCACCAGGTGGACAGGAGAAATCACCGGAAGCTGACCCTTGAACATGCCTGTTTAGGTGCGTTTTTTGTTGAGTATAAGAGCTGTTTTCAAGGTACTTTGCAATTTATAGGCTGTCTAGTGCCTACAATTAATTTCTCCTTTTTAACACAGAGTTCAGTGCTTGTATCAGTTTAACGCTTCCTAGTGCTTTCCAGCAGGTTCTAGAGCAAGTGCTAGTCACAGGGGTTCAGATTTTAGTGCTACTACTGAGAAACCAGCTAGTTCTAAGGGAAAATTTGAAGAGCAGACTTTCTGGCACCTGGAATAGTTTAACCGTGGCCCCACAGTGCTGCACGATGCGAAAAATGCACCAACACACGTGTTTTTAAGCCAGAAAGTTGAAAGGGATAGAAATCAGCCCAAAGTGGCTAATAAAATTACAATTTCAGAGCTAGAAACCACTCTTCTACTGTTATTCAGTACAATGCTCACCACTCCCACTGGTAAGCAGTAGGACTTCCCTCTACTACAGCAAGATCTGGCTAGCTCTGAACACAGAAAATAAAGTCCTGAAACCAGCAAAGCCTAGGATCTGGACTGTACTAGCTAGGAAAGGTGGGAAACGAGCAAACAAGATAGTATTTTGTTTTTTTGGAGTTAAAACAGGCTAAACAATAAATAATACAGTAAATACACAGAAAAGGTTAACACTTGTGTGTAGCCCTAAACAGTAAATGCAATTAAAACTCTACAAAATTAACAATTTAAAACATTTCGAATTAAGCTAGGCAAGTGCAAAACTGAAAAACGATTTGAGGCAGTAATACAGTAGAATAAGTAGCTAGTCTACATATACAGAAAAGCAGCTAAAACACACAAACAATTCAGATGCAGTGCAACCTAGAGCACTTGAGTTGTAGCAATATTAAGGCAAATACAGTTTTAAAGTTTTAATAAATGCACTAAAATATACTCTGTATTTCCAAAATGTTTGAGAAGCACAGTCAGAACACGAGATTCATGCAATTTTTTTTTATTTGTTTAAGAAACCGAGAAAGGAGGAAGTGCGTTGGCCTTCTCAGATGTTCTCTGTATTGGGTAGAATGAGCTAATGACAACAGACTGTGAGGAGTGTCCCAGATCAAATTTATAGTAGGGGCGGACGAGTGTCCCAGATCAAATTTACAGTAGGGGCGGACAAATGCAAAACCACCAAGTATTAACAGCAAGGCACCAACAGAGAGGGAGGGTGGAGAACAATACTAAAGCTAAGAAATTAAAACGGACCCAGTAGGCAGTACAGCTTTCGCCCAAAGACAAAGTAGGCAACCACAAGAAAATATTTTGATAATTTCTGATGTCTGATGTCTGATGAAGTCTGCTAGTCGAGCAGACGAAAAGCGCTTCACTTTAATAAATTTTGGTACTCTTGTGGTTGCCTACTTTGTCTTTGGGCGAAAGCTGTACTGCCTACTGGGTCCGTTTTAATTTCTTGGTTTGCGTTTGAGTAAGATTACTTAACAATACTAAAGCTAGTAGCCTGCACTCTTTTTTTTTTTTTTTTTTTTTTTTATCGTAAACTCTAAAGAAATTATCAAAATATTTTCGTTTCCTAGATGATATTTTTGTCTTACGGAATGGTTCCTATGATAGTATTGGCAAATGTATAGAATATATCAACAATACTACTAGTTTCCTACAATTCACATATCAAACTGGGGAAGATGCGACACACTACCTAGATGTCAAACTAGAAAAAGATTACCAAAATAACTGTTATAAATCTAATATTTATAGAAAGGAACATTATTACAATTCGTATTTACATTTTGATAGTGACCATCCCCATCAATTAAAGAATATAGTCAAGGGACAAATTATCAGAATGGCTAGAATGATCTCTGACACCAATGAATTTTTAAATGAAATTAATAATATTGAAAAGATGTTTTTGGAAAGGGGATACCCATCTGAATTAAACCCATTAAGGAATATGTTCAGTTAGGAAGGGGTAGTAAATGTCCCTTTGTTGAATAATGATAATTTGATAGATTCCAACCAAGATGGGAGGAGAAGTTCCTTTAGCAGGCAGGAATCAAATAATGTAGATATAACACCATATTTAACTTTGACTTTAAGGGAATTGGATAGTTAAAAATATGTATAAATGAAACCTGGGAAATGTTCCAAAATATGCCTACTAAAACTAATGTATTTCAAAGTAAGATGAAAATATAGTTACAGGAGTAGTAAAAATATTAAAAATATTATTGAAAGTAATAAGAACAAAGTAGGAGGGACGTGTGCTAAACTTGGAACTTATAAATGTGGGAGATGTGCTCAATGCACTTATATTGCTGGATGTAAGGAGGTTAGTATCCTCAGTCTTGGAATTATTCTAAGGGCAAATAAATGTAACAGTTGCTACTCAAAAGGAGTAGTTTATTTGGCCTTCTGTAAAACTTGTTGGAGTTACTACATAGGAAAAACGGAACGCCATCTTAGGACCAGAATCTATGAGCATATTAGAGACATTAATAAACATAGTGAAAATAATGCACTATATAGACATGCATTAATATGTAAGGAGGCTAATTATAAATTCTGGGTCATAGAAGAAGTTGCTTACCCAGAAAGAGGGGGTGATTGGGAAACGCTATTTGAATTTTGTGAGATGATCTGGCAATTGAGACTTGATGCATGCTGTGGTAAAGGCCTCAATGACCATATTTCCATCACCCCTGCATTAAAACTCCTTGCAGCTGATCCGAAGAAACACTGGTGAAATAATAACAATAAGAAACAGAAACACTAACGATATTTTACTACATTTTAATATGTTATATAATAAATGAATTAAATACACCAATATTTATTTCATATCATTTTAACACTATCTTAAATATTTCAATATTTATACATATATATATATATATTTATTTTATTTATTTTTTATTTTTATTTTACATTTGTTGACCGGGCTAGTCCAACTGGATACATGTCCATTTTCAGTGGAGGCCCGGGGAGAAAAGCTCCAAGGTCATAGTTAGATTAACAAATACAATGATGTTGTTACGCAAGTTAATACTGGTTAATACAAATACAATGATAAACCTATAACAAGTGAGTACAATTAAATACATTGATGCTTAAAGACCGAATAAGAGAAGCAAGAATTATTAAGTGATTTAACGAGGTACAGATTTGAACAGCCAGACAAGCAGGGCTAAATAGAGTGTTCTTTGGTTTTTGGGTTAGGTGGAGGCTGAGAGAAGCCTAGGTACGGCAGGGACAATAGCTTATTAGTCTGGACTGGAGCAAGGGCATAACCATTTGGATTTCAAGTATTCTCTAAGATGTAATTTAAATTGGTGCTGAGAGGGCATAAGTCTTAGGTTGTTTGATAGGGCGTTCCAGGATTTGCCAATGGAATTGGCATATAGTGCATCACCACCAGCATTGTTAGATTTAATGGTCCTTACTTGTAGACTTTTGGAAGACCTGAGGGAGTTCAGGTTGGAGTACGGGGTAAGTATTTTGTTCAGTGAGGGAGTTTTATCTGGATGGTTAATAATTTTAAAAGCCTCAGTTAGCTGGTTGAATTTGAGTAAGTTGGGCAGTTCCAGCCATTCGAGAGACCTTAAATTTAGGCAGTGATGAGTGCGATAGGGTGTTCCTGTTATAAATCTGGCTATGTGATTGTAGGTAGTTGTTAGTTTATTAAGCTCTTTCTTGTTTAGGAAGGAGAATATCGGGGAGGCATAGAGGAGTGTATTATTATTATTATACTATTTTAACGTATTAATGCTTTTACCTGGAATTACCCTGATATTTAACTATTGATTGAGAAAATAAATCTATGAAAAGTTGTTATAAGAAATGAGAAACAACTTGACTTATGTATACATTTTGTATTTTCATTCCAGTCCTTTTCATTTATGTATATGGATGTTCTGCCTTTAAATTTATACCTTCAATTAAAGAGATAATTAAATGCCAGCCAATTACACAGCCTTAAAAGTTTTGGAAGTTGTATAAAATAATGGGAATTGTGAGGATACACTGATTCTGAAGAAGTCTCCTGGTTGGAGATGAAAGAGCTAAATCAGTGAAATTAAGCTTTATACGTTTCATATTTTTTGTTTTTGTTCTATTTTTAGCCTTTGGGCTTTCTCAAATATATTTTTGTTTGGCGACCTTGGGATTCCTTGGACATTTTTAGTCCTGGTATATGTTAAAGACAGCCTTCATTGTACCGAAGCAGTATCCTGCATTTTGTGGGTTACTTTTGTGTGATCTTGGTTACTGGTTGAACTCTAAAGAAAGGTTTATCACAGCAGTGAGCCACAAAATTAACGTTTTTAAACCGATAAAGGAGCACAGTGAAACTAGCTATAAAGCTTTACAGTATGACAGTAAAAAAAACGTATTTCTCAGGCCCTGTAAGGCAGACAGTTTTAGTTTAACTGTGCAGATTAGTTAATAGCAATAAAGTATGCAGTAAAAAGTGCTATATATAAATTGTTAGATGTATTTGGAGAGGATGTCAGGATCCATTTGAGCATTCATTGTTTGGCTGTGGCTTTGTTTTATCTGGTTGGTGGGGTTATTGGCTCTGCAGATGTGATGCACCAGATGAGCACATCATTCCTTTTCAAGAGCATCCCTCCAAATCCTCCTCCTACCTGTACTTACTTCAACTAACCATCTCTCCTCCCCTCTTATTTTACTCCTTCACCCGCAAATACCCTTGTCTTCTATTTGTCAACTCTTGCTGTTTCATCACCATAACTCATGTAAGACCTATTGTGTTCTGTTAAAAATAGCAATAGTATGGATGGCTGTGTACTTAAAATTGAAATGTAGTACTCGCTATTTTGAAAAATGTAAAGACTGTTTTAGATTGCATTTGAAATGTTGGTGTCACCCTTACTGTTTGTACATTAGAACATGTTCTTCATCTCACATTGCTGCAGTCCTTACACTTGGGTATAGCGCTGTCCTCGGTCGGCCCGAATACCAAAGTATATGGCTGACGTGGGTCATGGCGCATTAAACTGACGCCAGGACGTCAGGGTATAAATGCGCATGACCGACGTCATATCCTCAGTCTTTTTTGCCGCGTGGTCCGATGCAGAAGCAAATTTGCGAGTGCAGGTTGGCGTCCTGAGATTTTC
>NC_056726.1:348691925-348781925 GCF_019279795.1 Protopterus annectens
TTTCCCAATTTTTTAGGGTTTTCGTTTTTTTCAAGCAAGAATGTTTATAAATTTGTTTGCTAACCTTCTTGGTTCTTGTACTACTCAGTCCCATTTAAAATATTCTTTGTGTGCTCATCTACGCGTTCTGTTTAATCAAATATCCTTTTTTGCTTTTGTACGAATTAGTGAGCTATGATCTTTTTTGAATATGGTGTGTAATGTAAAATGCTAAAATGTAGTTAAAGGGAATTTGTAGGTCAGATGGAACATACTTCTAGAAAGTCCTCTCCATAGACTCTTCATATAGGTTAGAAGTACAGTAAACTCTCCGTTAACTGGAACTCAAGCAACCAGGAAAATTTTGAAGAAATACAGTACAATTTTCTTGTGTTGCACTTTCTGTCGTCGTCCCCCCCCCCTGCAGAAATATACACTCTCTTCAAAATTTTGCTCCCTAATGGTAAATGTTTGAAGTTGCTGTTTCCTGTTCACCACAGGCAGTATGATAAATTCAGAAATAAGCTTGTATAGTGGAGCTGTAATATAAATCAACTGTTTAAGAAAATGCACGTTGTCCAATAAAAAAAAAATCCCTCTTCATCATTATAGAAGTGCAAATGAAGTTATGAATGTAAAGGTGCCACCAATACCAGTGATAACTAAAGGTCTTCAGCTATATCGGAAACTTACAAGTAAACTAAGTTCTGCCCTGAGCTTTTTTTGCATGGACATGTCCAACTTCAGCCCAGAATCCTTGCTTGTATCTTTAGACAAAGTCCGTTTCAGGCACCCAATGTCTCACTGACCCTTCCCCCTCTTTCTACCCTCATTCCTAAAATTACCCTAGATGTAGTCACACCGATCATGACAATTACACTTGATAACTTCTGACCGCTAATACAGCTATCAGTTATCAACAAGGTGCGTGTTTGACAGAATGCACTATGTACTATATATACATTTTCCCATTTTTTTTTTAATAGCTGCATTTAGATCATTTACATTCACTTTAGCTACGGCCACCTCATGAAGTTTGACCCTTGTTTAATATTTTATGTAAAGGCCAATACAGTGAGGAGTACAACACTCTCCACCTTATACTGATACTGCTCTGCATTAATCTAAGCGCATGGTATGCAAGTAAAACCCACACTCTTTTGATCCCTTAGTATTAAAGATGACTGTGCAGCCTGTTGACCATCTGACACTTGATACCATTTGTGAGGGCCAGAAAAGCTTTGACACTTTTCCCCACATAGGTATTATAGCAGATTCTGCAGTGTCTGAGTTAACCCTTATATTTTTAGCTGGATAGGAAGTTTAGCTTGCTGATAGAACTTAAGTTGTGAACAGTAGGAGATTACTTCCTCCAGACGCAGAGATGTCATTAGTTGTATGCCACAGAGCTTCATTTTGGGTCGCCACTAATTTAGCATTCATATCTCAGAAGTGAAATCAGGCAGTGTGGTTTTTGGATAAATAAATTTACACATAATTTCAAGTTAGTCCCAGTTGTCAGTTTGCCCTAGTAACTAAAATGATGATTATATTCTCCAGTAGGGACTATATCAGTAAATGCCTGATGTATCAGTCGTGAGCTCTAACTAAATACAGATAAGCTCAATATATTTACCTTTGGCAGTGCCTCAACCCCTTCCTGTTATCACATCTGTACATCCACTCTATATAGGCTCTGTTTATTACAAACCCCGATTTCCTGTATGAGTAGTGACCTAGTAATGTGGTTTTAGTCTCAATAGCTCAACAGGTAGGACATTTGTTTTTTGTGGTGGAAGATCAGAAGGCTGTGGGGTCTATTTCCACACCACTTAGTTGATTAATGTACAATACCAACACCGCAGTGTAGTGTGAGGAGGTTGCTGCACTCCTGCGCATGCCATCCTTTGGACAAGGTTTTAAACCACCAATTAGGCTACACCGCTGGTCACCCCCTCCGCCTACATCCAACACAGTCATGCTACTACCTAATATAATAACAGTCCTAACCTGCGTAGTTCTAGCTCACATTACATCCTACCAAGGCTCCACAGTCACATGCCCCAACAACTTCCACTGTACTCTCTCAACACCCTCCCTCAAACATTTACACTATAACTACACAACCCCTGCCACCAAAACCATCCTCCCAGTACACACACTCCAGTACAAAACCCCTAACACACTCAAAAATAAAATATCCCTAGGATACCATAAGCAGTTTACTATGTATATAAAACATATCCTAAACATCCTCTATAAACTAGCCCACGCTGCAGAGTCATCCATCCAAACGCTGCAGAGACATCCATCCAAACCCTGGTCCTCCCAAATCCAACCCAACCACAAACCCTAGTCCAAGCAACCCCCCCCCCCACAACTCCACTCCTAGCCAACAAAAAACAACAGACCAACTTATAATGCCCCTAAACATCAGAAGCATATGCAGTAAAAATCAAGAACTACATGCCAGAATAAGCATATATTCCCCAAATATTCTCTTCCTAACTGAAACCTGGCTCAAACCTCACATCAAAAGTGAGGAAATAATTCCACCTGAATACAACATCCTTCGCATAGACAGATTGTCAAAAAAAGGAGGTGGTGTAGCATTGATATTTGAACACCACCTCAATATTCAACTACTGAACACATCTGCCCCTCACCACAACAATGAAGAAGTCCTTTATGCCAATTTCAAATTAAACCCAAACAAAACGGTCAATATCATAGGATGCTGTTTCCCACCAGGCAAAATTACACCCGTAGAAAATATCTTGAGCTGGGCTATTCTATCTCTACCCCAGGAAACCACCATTCTTGGTGACTTTAACATCAACTGGCTATCCTGTAATAACAATCTCCCAACCATTCACCGTAATCTCCATGGGTTCACTCAACTCATCCAGTCCCCTACCCAAATCAACAAAAACCCTAACCATCATACCTTACTTGACTGGATCCTAGTCAACAAAGCCCCTCACTCTTACCTAGCAGGCTGCCTAGTGACCCCCCCCCACTTTCCTAATTCGGCACCACACAGTCTCAAGCCCATTATCCACAAGAAAATACGAAACAAGTCCAACTTCAACCCCAACTCCTTCATCTGCTCCCTGCAAAAAATTAACTGGTCACCACTAAAATACCTCAACCTAGATGAGGCTGTCCACTTCTTCAACAGTACCTTCCTCTCCATCCTGAACACCCATGCTCCTGTAAGAAATGCCAGTCAGATCCAGGCGTGCCCCATGGTTACAAAAGACCACCAGAACCCTAATGAAATCCAGAGATAAGGCCTGGGAGCACTGGCAACTAACAAAAAAATAACTAGGCAGTCATTCCTTGAACTGCACAATAAAGCCAAAAAGCAAATACAATTAGACAAATCCCTCTACTATAAATCCACCCTAAACTCTACCAACCACAACCCTAAGCAGTTCTGGTCCACTTTTAACACTATCCTCCCCCTAGCCGTCCATTTCCCCCTCCTCCAGCAGTATTGCTGAATCCTTCAACAAACATTTCACTGAAACTATAACATCTCTAAACAAACACTTCCCAACAACAGCCCCCCCAGCTCCTAACCCTAAACCCCCCACTCCTCTTTTCTACTTCACCTCAGTACCTACCTCCAACATAAAGACTATTGTCAAACCCATCAAACTTGCAACTGACAACCTCCCCTCTGAATACTTGAACATTGCAGCTGATACACTAGCCTACCCAGTTTCAATTCTAATCAACTGTTCCACAACAGAAGGCTATGTTCCCTCAATATGGAAAATATCCCACATCATTCCCGTCCACAAAGGTACCCCCTCCACCGACTCTCCAATTACCGCCCCATTGCTATCCTCTCCCCTCTCTCCAAGATACTTGAAAAATGTATCGACACCCAAGTCTCCAACTACCTCCTAGCTAATGATCTCCTCTCCAAAACTCAACATGGTTTCAGGCCATATCACAGCACTACCTCCGCTCTGCTCTCCTTCACCAACACTATACTTCATCACAAAAACAATGGCCTCTTCTCTACTGCCGTATTTCTAGATCTCTCAAAGGCCTTTGACATGGTATCTCATGAGGTACTATTCTCTACTCTCCTCAACCTCTCCTTCTTATAATCAGCCTGCATCTGGTTCCACAGCTATCTACACAGATGCCAGATCTCTCAAAGGCCTTTGACATGGTATCTCATGAGGTACTATTCTCTACTCTC
The DNA here is from genome assembly GCF_019279795.1 of Protopterus annectens. Taxonomy (NCBI): domain Eukaryota; kingdom Metazoa; phylum Chordata; order Ceratodontiformes; family Protopteridae; genus Protopterus; species Protopterus annectens. The sequence continues at coordinate 348,696,124 of NC_056726.1, forward strand.
CTCAACCTCTCCTTCTCATAATCAGCCTCCATCTGGTTCCACAGCTATCTACACAGACGCCAGCAATCAGTAATCTGGGACAATAATCTATCACCTCGCCTCCCAGTTACTCTTGGAGTTCCCCAATGGTCTATCCTTGGCCCTCTGCTATTCTCACTTTTTACTAACAACCTACATACTGCCACCACACAAGCATCTCTTGTACAGTACGCAGATGATTCTACTCTCATCTGCTCTGCCCCACTCTTCCAGAACTACAACAAATCATGCAGGAATCATTCTCTTCTGTAGAAAGCTGGCTGTCCAATGCTCAGCTCCTACTCAACCCAAGTAAGGCAAAACTTCTCCTGCTCCAACCTTCCAAAGCCACCCAAAACAACCCCCCACTTCAACATTCTCACCAAAGACAATACCATCATCTTGCCATCAGAACGCACAAAATTACTCGGTGTGGAAATAGACAACAAACTTAGATTTGACATCCACATATCTCTCACAATAAAAAAAGTTCGCAAGAAACTTGTTGCATTATATCGAAGCCGCCAATTCCTAACCAAGGCATCTAGAATCTCCATAGCCAATTCCTAGCTAATCTCCACCCTACTCTTTGCATCCCCTATACTTACCAACCTTAGACAGACAGACATACACAAGCTGGATGCTTGTTACAACAAAATTGCTAAATTTGCCACTGGAACCTCCTACCGCAGCCATCTTTGTATCTCCCTTAAACAACTAAACTGGTTAGAACTCCCACAACTCCTTCACTTTAATCAACTCACCCTCGCTCTGACTTATTAACCACCCCCATAACATCCCTTCCCTTTAAACCCTATCACTCCACCAGGCCCCTAAGATCAAGCAACAAAAATCAACTCACTGTTATCAAACCCAAAAACTCAGCAGGAGAAGCCATATTTTCATGTACCATATCTAAACTTTGGAACAGTCTTCCACCATCTATAACTACTCTACCTTCCAGCAGCCTTTTCAAGACTGTGCTTAAATTCCACTTAAATTTGCACTGGCTTTGTCCTTGTTCTAATCCAGACCAACACCCCCCACCTAGACTCTTAACCCAACTATACTACCACCACTACTAACCACAGTCAGAATTAGTTAATTGTCTTTACATACTTTAAAATCTTGTCTGACAACTTTGTTACTAATATTATAAACGACAAGAAATTATCTTAACTTGCAACATATACTACTGTTGATCAATATCTTGTTATTGTATTAAAGCCAACAACCTGTAATGTTGTTTACTATTGCTGCAACTTTGTAGCACTATTTATGTGCATGATGGGGAGCTTTTCTCCCCGGGCATCCGCTGGAAAAGGACCTGTGTCCAGTCGGAATTTCCCTGTAAACAAATGTAAGTAAATTAAATAAATAAATTGAGGCATCATCTGCCTGATTGATGTAGCTCAGATGAATGTAAAAGATCCCACTGCACTTATTGAAAAGACAAGGACTTCTCCATATTTTTATTACAAAATTACATTCTTAAAAACAAATTTCATGTTATGTACACATCTGTACATATTGCATATCCAATATTTACATATAATTCTCCCTTTTTTAACCCCCCCCCCATAACAATTTTTAATATGATCAGTCACTTAAGCAAAAAAAAAAATCTTGTGAAATACAATTTGGTCCTTGCTCTGAATAGATCCCATGCAATTCAAAATATTTTTGTCTAACTTTTCACCTTTTCCCTTTTGACATTTTGTAATACTCCTATAGTACAATGTTCATATTATTTTTCATTTCTTTTCATTTCCAAATGCATTTTATTAGCCTATTCACCAATCTCCTTAACCCTATCACAGCTTAAAAAATGCTCAACTGTTTTTACTTTTTTACACTGAAAACACATTTCACTCATTGCTTTATATTGTAATGGGCTCTTCACAAGAAGCCCAAGTTCAACCTCCAAAGAAAATCTTTGTACGTGCATCATAGCCTTTAATATTTCCTTTCTGTCCTATATTGTTGTTTTCACCACCTCCTCGAAATCTCTCCATAATGCAGTGTAATAATATTTCGCATTGACTTTTTGAATACATTTAATTATCCTATATTTACTTTCATAACATAATCTTACCTTGCCACTCCATTAACTACACATTTTTTACTTGCTGATTTCCTGTTTTTCATTTTCCCCCATAAAACATTGCATATTTCTCCAACATTACTTTCCCATCACACTCAATACTACTACTTTTTCTTCAGTCCCCTAAATAGATTAAAGAAGTCATATATACCAATGGATTTATCAACCATAGGACCCCCTCTTTTCTCAGTAAGATGTAAAATGGCTCTGTTAACCAGGTTGTCTTGAGCCCCATATAGAATAAAAAAATAAGCAATTATTTTTCCTTTTATACTTGAAAACATATACACCACTTAAGTATCAAACTTTACCTACTTATACTAAAATTAACGATTTCCTTAATTTGTCTCAAAACATTATCCAGTTGGTCCTTTATCACCTCCTGTATTCCAAATGTCACATCCAAAACTAAACATTTTTCAGTGGGAAAAAAATCCTCCATCTTCACTTTATCCTCTAGCCCCTTACTTTTTACCTGAACTTAAACCCACTTTCTTTAACATTTCCATACCTTACAGTATTACTTTCATCCCTTATTTTTAGTGATTATAATAGGATCATTTACATAGGGTTGCAGCTATCTATCATGTTAAACTATGTTGATTTTGAAAAAAACTTTTTGCTCTCATATTTATAACCATCATAAATAAGATACCACTAATGGGACACCACAAAGTTCTCCCTTTAGTCTCTCTCTTTTTACTTAACCACACATTTATGATGCTTATCTTTCCTTTTGTCATACACAGACCTCTCCACACTCAAAAAAAGAAAAAAACTCTCTTCCATGTGCAGCTTTACAACTATGATGAATAATTTTTCACTGTCATAAGTCTTCAGTATATGTACTGCCACCAGTTTAACATAAACATCAATTTTTTTTTTTATTTGCAATCTCATTCACCATGTCTGTCACTGACTATAACATTTCTTTACTCTGTCTGCTGTTTATATTAAAAATTCCTTCCACCACATACCTTTGTATTATTTTTTTCCAGTCTTCTTTGTAATGTTTTTATTACAATTTAAGTCCGTATTGATCAAACTTATAAGATGCCAGTTTCGTACTTCACTCCTTTTCCTTTTTACAATTTTAACCAATTCCTTCACAAATCTTTTTCTGTTGTGTACCTCTTTCCAACCACCCATTTAGTACCTCCACAAAATTCTCTCTCTAGTCATCCTTAATTTTTTTCTCTTTCCCCGAATGGATTATACATTGACCCAACTTTATTAACAGAGATTTGTACCCTTCATCAGTCTTCCCTACCTCCCAAACCACCACCTCTGTTTTCTCTCTGTCCATGTATATCAGAACAGTATGCTCACATCACATTATTTTCATCATCTCTTCCCACATATACCTTTCACACTCTTGTCTTTCAAAACGCTAATCAAATGTTCTTTTCTCCTAGCAGATTTTCCTAAGATGCACTTTTTTTCTTCCTCTTTAAATAATATTGCCTGCACAAAGTTTCCATAATCCATTGTCTGTAATAGCTTTTTTTCTATTCTTGAGAATTTGTCATCTTTTCTCAGTGCAAGTATGTTTTCAGAAATTCATTGTCAGGTGATGTTTCCGTAATTGCTGTAGCCGTTCTTCAAACATTTTTCAGTTAACATCTCCTGTCTTTTATTTTATTTTTTTTATTTAAACTTTTCCCTTCACTAGTACCACTTCATTCCCCCCAGTCTATCCACAAAGCTAAATGATCAGAAAATTCATTCACTATAGTCCTACTGTCTCACTCTTCAATTCTTTAAAAAATAAAATGCTGTCTAATTTTTGGTTCTAATGCTTCTGAAAAATATATATTTTCTTCTTCCCCTCACATTATTTCTCTGTTTTTTTCATTAGCTCTCCTATCTTTTTAACATTACTTTTTTTGCTTTTTCTCTACATCTTAAAATTCTAGTCCCCAACCTTAATAAACAGGTTATTAATGACAATATATGGACATAATTCTTCAGGTAATTTCCCCTCTTTTTGCTTTCAGTAAAATATGTCAATTGCCACAGCAGTAATTCTATCACTGTAGCAAACCTTAGCAGAACACTGGAAGCATTTGATACAGAAATAGTTCCTTACTGTGATTGGGATAGACAAGAAGCCTAAAATGATTCAGTATACCGCATTGCTTTATATCATTAGGTGGAAAAAGACTTAAAGCTAGAATGTTATCTTTATAAAAACGAACGACCTAATAGCAACAGGGATGAGAGAGAATTGAACTAGTGTGAGCCTAGAAATAATTTGCTTTCAGTACCAAGTACACTTTTACAACAGTTTAAGGTACTACTAGGGTGATTGTAGATATTTCATTTACTAAACTGAAAGATTGAGCCAAAGAGACTGAATATGCAGAGTTGCACACTTCAATAAAGAGAGACAAACTCATTTGTGATGTAAGAAGTAATCGGTCAAGTGGCAAGTTTTTAAGAGAGACAGACTTGACTTTAAAGTTGTGTATATGTGTAGAACAAGTAAAATTATTATTATACACTTAAATGGGGAAATTGACATTGTGCAAGACGAACTCAGGATAAGAATACAGACATGAAAATAAATGGAGAATACATTGTAGGAATGGATGTAAAAAAAGAAAGCTATGTATGAATATGTTGTAGCAGGAAAGAGGAAACGATCCTCGAAATATTGTGTGGTTGTAATTTCTCTTATTTAGGAGGATTGGCAGTAAGCATTAGAGGATCTTTGTCAGTTTTGTAGACAAGTTTTGTAGACTCTGATTAAAAAAACAATTTTGAAAAAAAGGAAAGCAAGCACATTAAAAAGAATGTGTATGTTTAGTAGAAACATGCAAATGAGCTGTTGTTGGCACTGTTAAAAGCGGAAGGAAGTGATCGTGTTTGAAAATGCATCAGATATCTTGAATCAGAAATTCCAGCTAGATTGTTGGTGAGAAATATTGGGGTATTACTTTTAAATAAGATATTGTTGCTAGCTTTAATGTTCTGTCTTGAGTATTTGAAGCATTTGCATTAAAACACAGAGAGAAAAAAGCTTTTGTACATTAGCATCTGTAGGGACCAATGTAGAGCCACTGGTTCAAGAGAAATTGAAATATGACCATATTTTACATACAGGATTCTGTTACAGCACTTAAAGGTAAATTAACTTAATTTTCTAGGTTTTTGGCTTGTGAAGTACAAGTGTAAAATACAGTGTGTGCAACATTGGTAAAGCCGTTGCAAAGGCATCTCTGTGTGCCAAAACCATAATAATGATTTGTGACTGCTGATTTTATTTATAGGATTAAGGAACTTCGCAATAGAATAAAAGTTAAATACCTGCTGCTGTGACAGTGATGTACCAATAGCTTTCAGAAGTAGAATAGAGCAGGAACCAAAGACTGTAAAGCTTAGATGTCATCAAGAAGCACTATGTTTCCTGGTTAAAGTAAGATGAGATCTATGTTTGTATTAATCCATTAGAGATTAATAAAGTACATAAAAAAGAGCTTTAACTTCTGCTTACAGTTAGGCCTCGATAATGTTGGAATACCAATACTAAACACAAATCATGAATTCTGGCAGATAAAACTAGAGGAAAACAGCTCTTGCATACTTTTAATGCAGTGTTAGGAAGGTACAGATTACCTGGAGTTCTGTTAGGTGTTTCATAATTTCCAGATGTATTGTAAAGAGCTGATGTACATTTAATCAAGGGCGTGGAATGTATTGTCAGCATAATCCATCTCTTAGTTTGCTGTGGATACCAGAATGGCATGGCAAGGTACTGATAAGAGTTGCTGAGTAGATTGGCACAGCACAATTTCAGGTTAAATAGTAGTCAAAGTGAATTAAAGCGTGACTAGTATGAAATACATGGGCTATTTTATAATCTCATAGGGACTTCAATTTGATTTAGAAAGTTGGAACATTTGTGCAGATGCCATAGCCAAAAGTCAAGTAGATGTTATAGAGGCTTTGAGCAGTGATCCAGTTTCTGTGTTTGTAAGTGTCTCTTCAGGGAAGCTAAGAGAGTAAGGTATCCAAGAATGGACCTATGAACTGAGTATTATGTCAAGACATCAAGTAACCCAAACATTGATTCCTACCTCTCAAAAAAAAAATGACTGGGAGGGGGAGGGAAAGTGGACACAGTAATCAAAAAAAGTTAAAACATAGTATTCTTTGTGATAACCATTTGAAATGTTGGGACCCGCTAGAGAGAGTCCCATAATACGTTGACTGAATGGCTGAAAGATCCAACTTACATATACCAAGTCTGAGATGCTGTTTCTCAGAAATTACTTTAATCTGAGGTATGGCAATCTTGGAGTTGGTATATATAAGTTCAGGGGGGGGTGCATGGGGATGCCCCCCCTTGCAAAAAGAAGTTTTAAGAATAAGAGCGAGATTCGCTTTTCTGTGTTTTCGGTCTTTTTTTTTTGGCTTGTCGGCACTCTGCATTTCAAGTGATGACATTTCAGTGAACCTCTTGCAGCAGTTATTGTAAGCATACCAACTGCTAGTAGCACTACAAAACCCTCCATAAAGGAAGCAAAAACAGCTTCAGTACTTAAATAAACAAGCACCTTTCCAGGCATGTCTAAAGGTCAGTTCCCTATGCTTTCTCCTATTAACCTGGTGAACCAGGGCATCCTGAGGCAATGTGGCAATTACCTCATGTACACAGACAACCCCCTCCTCCAAACACATCCACTTGTGAGAGATGCACGTGCATAACCAAACTCGTGGCCATGCTCTCTCAAACCAAGACTGGGCTAGCCAGTCAAAAGGAGAAGGTTAACACATACATCACATAGAACTCGTAGCTTCCTGGATCACACACCACCACACCTCTCACAGAGTAACACAAAACACACACCCACTTTCACGGAGGCTCTCAATAAAAATCTGCCCAAACAACAAAGGCCTCTGAGGCAAAAATGCAAGCAACCATCTTATCCAAACACAACCCCCAAAACACACAGCCCACATAAAGAGTGTGCCACTCAGCCCAAGCCCCTACGGCAAAACATTTTACCCAGTACACTAGTCATAGGTGACTCAGTAATAAGGCACACTTATGTCCCGCTCACTAGGTTGAATAAGGAGAAAGTTTCGGTCATCTGCCTATCTGCTGCCAGGATTTGCCACATAATACACGCACTTGTGTCTCTCCACAATAGGTACAGATATGACTCTGTCATTGTCCATGTTGTTGTGAACGACCTAAGAAGTACCCCCCTGGACTGCATGAAAAGAGATATGGAGTAGCTCTCTGATCTTGTATCCTAGGCAGGTATGGCCCTAACCCTGAGTAGCATCCTACTGTTGCCCAGAATAATACCACAGTGCAAGCAGAAAATGATTGACTTCAATAATTGGCTAAGTTTCTGGTGTAATTCAAAGAGGATCCAGTATCTGTCTGCCGGAGATAACATGATCGACAGACCTCGATGCTTTGCCAGAGGTGGCCTGCATCTCTCACCCCTGGGATTCCAGATACTGGTCAAGGCTCTTGCCACCCCTCTAGTGCCTTTTTTAGGCAATGCCCCGAAGATGAATTTACCACCATAACAAATGCAAATAAACTCAACCTGAGGGTTATGCTACTCGACGCTAGAAGCCTAAATCTCAAAATGCACTTGCTCGAGTCACTCCTTAAACTGGAGAACATCGACCTCTGAGCAGTAATAGAGACATGGTTCAAGGTTCCAGAGAGCACCCCAGTGCTACTAGGCTACAATGCATACCACACCTTTCTGCCCGTAAATTTGGACTGAAGCCCTAAAGGAGGTGTGGACCGAAGCCCCAAAGACAGTGGTGTATTCATCTTCATAAAGCATATGCACACCTTCAGGCTAGTTGCCCAACATAATACTTCAGGTGCAACTAACACTGGATAAAACTGCAATCCATGTTGTCGCCTGCTATAGAGCCCGCACAATATCCCAAGACTCCCACTCCGCATTCCTAAACACTCTGGAAAGCATTAAGGTACAACCTAATTATACTGGGAGACTTTAACTATCCCTCTATTAGCTGGGAAAATTACTCCTGCTCCAACTCTTTTTGCCCAAAGATTTCTGGAATTCATTAATTCCAGTGCCCCTGACCAACTCTTTTCTCACACCTACCAGAGGCAGAAACCTACTCGACCTGGTCATTACAAACATGGGGACCGCTGCTCTACACCAGTAATCAACTCCTCCTTGGTTAGATCTGACCACAAGTTAGTCACGGTCTATATCCAAATCCCACCCCTCACACCCCATGAAGGAAACCACAGTGAAGAACTTCTCTAAAGCCAATTTTGAGGTTCTAAAGACAGAAGTGACAAACTTCACGTCATCCGTGCAAATGGAGAATGGTTGTCTATCTGCTGAATCATACACCAGGGCACTGTATGAGCATTTACACAAGTACATGGGTCAGGCCATCCCAAACAGAACCAAGATCCTGTCCTCCAAAAAAGGAAGCCAGTCTGGTGGTCCCCTGCCATTAACTAACTCTACAACAGAAGGAAAAAACTGTTGCAGAAAAGGGTAAAGTCCCGAGACTGGAAAAATTCCCTTGTAAGTGTCCGCAAAAAACTGAGATCCCTCCTCAAATCCTCCAAAGCTAGTTACAAAAACAAAGTTGCTACAGACACTATAAAGAAAACAATAAGGCATTCTTTAGCTATGTCAAGAATCTGCATAACAATACGCAGATGTGCTCTGAGCTACTGCACAACGGCACCACCTATACTGAACCAACAGATCTTGCCAATATCTTAGCCAACAGGTTCAGTGCAAACTTTACCCTCCTTCACCCCCTAAAGGGCCCATCCTAATACCTGAAGAATGCCAAATCCCTAATATCACGGTTGCACAGGTAAAAGCCACACTGTCCAAAGGCAAAAATACAGCTTCCATGGGACCTGATTGGTTGTGTTTTACACAAATTACAAAGGGAACTGGCACCACACCTGAGTGCCTTGTTCAACCACAGCCTCACTTCAGGCTTTGTACCCTCCAGATGGTGCACTGCTGTAGTCATTCCTCTCCACAAAGGGGGAGCAACTGCTGACCCTGGAAACTACCACCCCATCAGCCTGACGAGCCTGATCTGTAAGGCCATGGAGGACATAATTATGGACCTCATAAATAGGGATATAGGAAATCTTCAGACCCTGGACCCCTCTCAGTTTGGGTTTGTGAAGAACAGATCATGTCTGCTCAACCTGATAGACTTCTTCGAATCTGTCACCAGAGCGGTCGATGAAGGCAAGGCAGTCCATACAGCCTACCTCGATCTAGCCAAGGTCTTCGACACCATCCCCCACTCAGGGATCATTGATAGACTCACTAACCTAGGTATTAACCCCTACCTCATAAGATGGGTTGCCAACTGGCTCATGGACAGAACCCACACGGTGAAAGTAGCAGACTCCAAATCCGACTACCGGGCATTTACAAGTGGAGACCCACAGGGATCTGTTCTGGGTTCTCTCCTATTTAGTATCTACTTCTGTGAAGTTCAGGCCAACACAAAGGGACTCTGGTTAACCAAATTCGCAGATGACTGCAAACTGGGAGCTATAATTGATTCCCAAGTTGAAGTAGACATCCTACAAAAAGGCCTCACAGAGACCAACGACTGGTGCCAGAACAATGGCCTTAAGTTCATTGCCAAAAAGTGCATCATCATTCCCTTTGGGAAAAACATGGTGCCCATGAACTACCACATCGACAGTAGCCCACTCAACAGCCAAAGTGTGATAAAGAGATCTAGGGACACAGGTAGATAGCAACCTCTCCTTCAACAGCCATGTTGCCACTGTCATTAGAAAATCCTTCTATGTGGCACACCTCATTACAAAAGGTTTCTCATCCAGGAAGAAAGAAGTCATAATCCCTCTCTACTCCTCCCTCATTAGACCCATTATAGAGTACAGTACCCCATTTGGCATGTACCTCACTAGACACCTACAACAGCTGGAGAGGCCACAAAAATTCCTCACAGAGGATCCTAGGACTCAAACACATGCCTTATACAGACTCAAACTCCAGCTTTACTCGGTCTCTGATCGCCTATTTAGAGGAGATCTCTGCTTGACATACAAAGCCATGTTTGACCCAGTGTTGCTAGACATGCTTCATCACACACACCAAAGACCTCAAACTCATCACCACAATAAACTGAACCTGCTGGAGGAATAGGTTCCTAACCCAGAGACTTCCCATACTCTGGAATAAACTTCCCATTCATGTCAAGCAGAGCACCTCACTGGCCCTCTTCAAGAAAAATCTTGACGAGTGGATGGGTAACAGGAAATTCACCCCGGGGATCACTTCAACAGCCTTGCTCGGTAGGAGCACAAGGAACAAACGTCCGGCAACAATATGACTAGGAATATTCTTGGGCTAGGCTTGTATTGCCTCCAGGGCCATTAGCCTAGTACTCGCCTTTGAACCTGATAGGGACCCATTCTTTTCTTATTGCTAAGCCCTTACATTCTCATCAGACCAAATTTGTTTGAATAGTGATACTGCTGGAGGAAAGGATGTTTTGCAGGTGTAATATGTAGGGTTAGGTGCAGGATCAGGGTAAGGGCTAGAGCACGAGTAAAGTGAGACAGGTGGACTTTGCCCATCTGTCTCACTTTTCACGTGCATCTTACCCCTAACCTTACATATTAATTTACAGAAGCCCTTACCCTGGCAATGCAATTACACAAGGCACTCTGGGACACACCATCAAATATGCACAACACTACAGCTTTCATTTAACGAACCATCATCCTACACTTATATACACACACTTCTCACTAAATCTATCCCCTTACCTAACCCTAACCAGCAAACAATTTGACAAGCACACCAAAAAATCTGTTCCCTCGCTTACCTTTAACTCTACATGTGCTCCTACTCTAACCCATTTACCAGAAGAAACAAACCATCTATCTTCCTCCACTCAGAACCAAATGCGTTCGATCTACTTCACCGACCAATCACTCTCTGAGCTAAAATTGATGTTTGACAGGATGTCCAGCATCTGAAAATGAAGAATCTTAAAATGCACAATAATCAATTAATTACAGAAACGCCAACATTAGAATACTGTAATGTGACTAATCACGTTTTGCTGCAAATAATTGTCAGTGTGCTGTAGGAATTGTGAATATGCCACTTGCCTGTGGGCCAAGACCGTGCACAGATGCACAAAGAAGAGATAATTAAATGGAAAAGGAATTTATTAGCAGTGTGGATATGGTAGAAGAAGACCACAAAGTCTTGTAGAATGTATTTAGAAAAAATTTGCACAATTCACCTCAGATATTGCTGAGGATGCTTCAGAAGAATGCACTGAAGGTGATGTGCAGACATGAAAAAGTTTGCAGTCTGAAACTCCTGATCATGCAGGTGAACCAGGATCCTTTTATTATTCTTGTGGAAGATGCAAAGCCAAAATGGAAGGAATTGCAGACAATACTGATGAATAGTGTTGCAAATAAAATCATGAGAATTTATGATCAAGAGCTACAGCAAGAGACTGCTGAGATCATGTCTCCAAGAAGAGTCCTAGCACATCGGGAACTGTGGTTTACCTTCATATTGTCAGAAATTACAATATCGATCACGCATTTGGGCGAACCAGATGCGCAAATTCTAAACTTCAACATTCTCAGTAGTTCGAAAATCAGCAAATCTAACAGCAGATTAGCTGATTTTCTAACTAAAATGTCGAAGACACATCGTAATGAAGGGGGGCTGTGCCCCCCACACCTCCCCTACTTTAATATACTAACTCCGAGATCGCACTACAGTGGTGAAAGGCATCATTTCCCGATTCCCCTCTATAGTGCAATCTGCACCCAAAGTGCCAAATCTTCAATGAGTGAATGCCATTGTGCATTCACTCATTGCATATTTGGACAATTTTTTCGAGGTTTTGCCAATTTGGAAACCTCCTTTCGCACAATGTGGATTTGCCCAAGTACATAACATACTTATGAGGGTAAACCGGGAACTGTATCAAACTATCACCTAAATGTAAATAAATGAAACTGAAGATCAGATGTTGAGGGAGGATGGCCCTATTAAATATGAGCCACAAGGGCAACTAGCCTGGTACTTGAATGAAAAAAACACTGAAAGAAAACTAGCTCTATGGACAGTTTTTCAGAGTTGATTACAACTTTTCAGTCTTTAGCATAATAATCTGTTAAGTCTGCTGAATGTTTGTTTACAAATGATTTTTTTATGTAAATGGCATACCTGGTGAAAAGGTAAGATTACTGTAAAATATCTGTGCAACGTAATGCATGTCTTTTCACAAAACTTGTATGTATTCGAGAGAGAATATATAGAAGAGTACAACTTTGCCCACCACAGTCAATTTTTGTGTTTGAGAAATGTAATACACCTTACTTCTTTGGAATACCTGGGGGCTTTACCTGCTCCAGAATATTACTGACTGACTAAAAAGTATAGGAAAAGGAAGGGTCCAACTGCTTTAAAAGCTGTAACATTGTCATTGTACCACATAACTGCTACTTGAGTATGTAGACATCTGTGCAGTTATAGAGACATGGTTTAAAGCAGCAGAGACTACTCCATCAGTCCAGGGTTTCGGTGCCTTCCACATTTTTAGACCAGTAGCTGCACAGACAGGGGCTGAAGGAGAAGGTGTCTCAATATACATTCGTAACAGGCGTACCTGTATGGTGGCAAATAGGATGATGTGCTGGAGTTCCTCCATGTTGAGATCACCATAGACAAAGTCCCATTCCATATCTTGGCCAACTATAGATCACCCTCCATGTCCTAAGAAGCTCACACAGCATACTTGAACATACTGGTGAATCCTACACTAAGGCACTGTGCGAGCACATCCACTTGTGCATGAATCGTGCCATCCTCAATAGAACCAAGATGCTCTCCTCCAAAAAAAGGAAGCCAGTCTCGTGGTCTCTTGCCAAAACCAAACTTTACAACAAAAGGAAGAAACTGTTGCAGAAAAGAGGAAAATCCCAGGATGCAAAAAACTCCCTTACCAGCCTCTGTAAGAAGCTGAGATCACTCATAAAATCCTCCAAAGCTAGTTACGAAAATAAAATTGCCAAAGATTCCAAAGACAACCACAAGGCATTCTATAGCTATGTCAAGAATCTAAATGGCAATGCTCAGATCTGCTCTGAGTAACAACAGAATGACATTAAATATACTGATCCCAAGGATATTGCCAATATCCTGGCAGATCGATTCAGTGCAAACTTCGCCCCCCTCTCACCCCCTAAAGGAGCCCATCTCAATACCGAAAGATTGCCAAATTCCAGTAGTAACGGCCACACAGAAAAAAAACAAAAACGCCTCTCCAAAACTAAGAATAACAGCATCCATGGGACCTGATGACATCCCAGGCTGTGTACTACATGAATACAAAATGAACTGGCACCTCACCTAAGTTTGTTTATTCATAGCCTCACCTCAGGCTTCGTGCCCACTGAATGGTGCACCATTACAGTTATCCCACTCCATAAGGGGGGATTCACCTTGGATCCTAGGAACTATCACCTCATCAGTCTGACGAGCCTTATCTGCAAGGCCATGGAACGTATTATCATGGAATTTATAAGCAAAGACATTGGCAACCTTCAAACACTGGACCCCACGCAGTTTGGGTTTGTGAAGGGCCAATATTGTCTCCTGAACCTGATTGACTTCTTTGAGTCAGTCTCCAGAGCCGTGGACAAGGGATAGGTGGTCCACACAGTCTTATCTGGACCTCGGCAAGGCCTTCAACACCATCCCCCACTCTGGAATTATAGATAAACGTACTAAGCTGGGTATTAATCCTTACGTCACTTGATGGGTTGCCAACTGGCTTACTGACAAAACCCAGACTGTAGAAGTAGCAGACTCCAAATCCAGCTCCAGACAAGTGACAAGTGGAGTACCTCAGGGTTCAGTCCTGGGACTGCTCTTGTTTGGCATCTACTTCTCTGAAGTACAGGCCAACACTAAGGGACTCTGGCTAACAAAGTTCGCAGATGACTACAAACTGGGAGCCATTATTGAATCCCCAAATGATGTGGATATTCTACAAAAGGGCCTTACAGAAACAGATGCTTGGTGCCAGAGCCATGGGCTCAAGCTCAGTGCCAAGAAATGTATAGTTATCCCCTTTGGGAAAAAACATGTACCCGTGAATTATTACCACATAGGTGGCAGTACACTGAACACCGAAAGTGTGATAAGAGACTTAGGGACACTGATGGACAGTGGTCTCACCTTCAATAACCACATCTCCACAACAGTCAGGAAATCCTTCTTTGTGGCACACCTCATCACTAAGGGCTTTTTATCCAGAAAAAAAGGAGGTTGTTGTCCCACTATACTCATCCCTTATTAGACCTATTATCGAATACAACACCCTGTTTGGTATGTACCTCTCAAAACATCTGCAACAACTGGAAAGGCCACAGAAATACCTCACTAAAATAATCACAGGCCTAAAGCAGAAGCCCTATGCTGACCGTCTAAAAAAAACTCCACCTATACTCTGTCGCATATCATCTACTCAGAGGCGATCTCTGCTTAACATACAAGGCCATGTCAAGCCCAGAGCTGTTGGACATGCTACACTTAAAGAAATCCCAATCCCTCAGAGACGCACGCTCCGGGGATCTAAACCTTGTCATCGGAATGAACAAAACATGCTGGAGGGATAGATTCCTGACCCAGAGACTCCCCAGACTCTGGAATAGACTTCCCATACATGTCGAGGAGAGCGCCTCTTTGGCCCTCTTCAAAAAGAACCTTGATGATTGGATGGGAGATAGGAAATTCACCCCGGGGATCACATCAGTCGCCCTGCTAGACAGGGGTCCAGGGAAGTATATACTGTGGGAAGAAATAGCCAAGGAATTGTTATGACTAGGCTTGTATAGGCCCTAGGGTCGATAAATTAGTACCAACCTATGAATCCTACTCATAGGAGACTGTAATTGCTCCTCTATAGACTTGAAATCCTACATGGACTCAAATCCAACAGGCACAAAGATTCCTGGACTTAATATATATGAACACCCTTGACCAAGTAGTGAATACACCCACTAGAGGCATTAAACATACTGGACCTTTTACTTATAAATTTTGGAGAAAGCTGCACCCCCTCATGTCTCATCCTCCCTGCTAAGGTCCAACCATAAAGCTGTCTCCTTTGAAATCAAAATCATCTCCATAATCCCATTAAAACCAGTAACAGTTAAGAACTGTTCTAAGTTACCTTTTATTAAACGATGGTTTGTTAAAATTCACTGCCCCTGCAAACCCAAAAAACAGAGCAGCCTATGTTGAAAATGCTCTCAGAAGCTGTGTACAACCATACCAGTGGCTGCATACAGGCTGCTTGTCTACAAGAGTAAGTCCAGGACTAGCCCCAGAAGTAAACCACCCTGGTGGCATCCCAGATTAAACAGGATATACAAGAGAGAAAACAATGGCAAAAATCAGAAAGGGAAATTCCCATAAAGTTAGAAACTCTCTCATCGAAGTAAATGGGCAATTAAGAGGGCTAATTAGGTCAAGCAAAGCCAGCTTTGAGGTTAGGATAGTTTCCCATCTAAAATATAACCATAAGGTCTTCTTCAGCTATGTCAGAAACCTCAAGGGCAGCACACAGTAAGGTGCTGAACTGATGGTTAATGGTGCCACGTTCACTGCGCCTGACAATATAGTGAACCTGTCCGTGGTCAAATTCATTTCCAGCTTTACTCCCTCTCACTCCCAGCCAATATACTTGCCTCCAACTGTAACTAGGAAGCATGTACTGGCTGCACTCACTAAAGCCAAGAACACGGCCTCAGTTGGCCCAGATAACTCGTATTTTGACTAATCTTATTTGCAAAGCCATGGAAAGAATTTTCATGGACATGATCAACAAGGTCATAGGAAACCTCAGGACACTAGATAATCTTTGGTTTTGTCGAAGTTCACGCTTACTGAATCTGGTGGACTTCTTTGAAAAGGTCACTTGGTGAGAGGAAAATGGTGCATACTGCCTACATAGATCTGGCTGAAGGATTTGAAACAGTACCCCACTGGAGCATTGTCAACAACTTGCAGATCTAGGTATAAACCCCTTTATAACACACTGGATAGCTAGCTGCCTCACTGATAGGACCCAGGAGGTTGGAATTGGTGAGGCCACCTCCACAAAAGAGGCTGGTCACGAGCAGAGTCCCCCAGGGCTCTATGCTGGGGCAATTCCTCTTTTGCATCTATTTCTTGGGTGTCAAAGTCGGTATCAAAGGCCTTGGGCTAACAAAGTTTGCAGATGATAGCAAAACTAGGAGCAGTCATTGAATCCCCTTCCAAGATGACCACACCTTCAGGAAGGTCTGATACAGACATGCTTGGTGCTAAAGCCATGGCTTAAAACTCAGTACCAAGGAATGCATTATAGTACGTTTTGGGAAGTCTGTCCCCTTGGGTAACTACTTCACCCTTAAGAGCTAATTTACTAGTCCGGGATTTGGAACTTCATGTAGGTAGTAACGTAGCCTTCGACCAACATATGTCCAAGGTAGTAAGAACAACCTTCTATGTTGCTCAATTTATAAGCATGGTCCAGAGAGGTCATCATACCACTGTACTTGGCCCTTATCAGACCCATTATAGAATGCTCTCTTTGATATGTTCCTCATCAGACACATGCAGCAACAGGAACATCCTCAAATCTTCCCTACAAAAAGAATACACTGAGTAAACACAATGTCTTATACTGATCACCTTAAATCTCTGTCTCTATATTCGGTGTCATACATACTTCTAAGAGATGATCTTTGCCTGGTGTACAAGGCATCCTCAGACCCCGTTTTTGATGAACCTTTTGCAGACTGCAAAACTAACGGCATCAGAACTACTAGGTTATGCGCTAGCAAAATTTAGGCCATTTAAATAGGACATACTGGAGAGGCATTTATGTTTCTCAGAAAATTCCCATAAATCACATTTGTGGGTCACATTTGGGTTTCACAGCTAGGCTTTTAAGGGCTCTACTGGTCGTTAGTCTAGTGTACACCTTTGAACCTAAGATCTGAACCATGCCTCTAGTCAAGCAACCTTGTTTAAAGCTGTTACACATTTTCTTCTGCTTCTCTCTGTGTGATGAGAGATCTGAAGTTTATGAAAGTTTTCGAAGCTGCTAGTAGAGTTCAGATGCAGTTCTATGATGGTTGCAGTAAAGATGTCAATGTGAAGCTTGATAGTTGCAAGATTCAGATGTGACCATATGTATGTACATATATAACATACACATTTATATATACATTTGTTAACTGGGGTAGAAAACATATTTTTGTGGTGCACTGTCTGGTTAAGTTACTTTTTTATTAAAAACATGCACACATTACTGCAGAAATCCAGTTAAGTAAAGGCAACAAGCGTACTATCATCTAAACCAACTTTGGAAAAATAATGGGGAGCCATCAGCTAAACCAACTTGGCAAAATGTTATTTGGGGGGGAGCATTACTGCATGCATAGGTTCATACTAGGCTATCTGCCCTAGGGCATTTACAAGTCTAGCCAGAGTGTGTCTGGCTTTCACCACCCATTTTAAATTAATTTTGCTATGCCCTTTTTCGAGGTTAGTATACTGTGCCTCTGTCTAACAGTGATGCAGAAGTGATACCTGGGGTAAACCTGCGATCTCCCATCCACTCATCAAGATTCCTCTTGTAGAGAGTCAATGAGGGACTCTGCCTAACCTGGACTGGGATTTTATTCCAGAGTGAAGGGAGCCACTGGGTTATGAATCTGTCCCTCTAGCATGTCCTATTTATTTCAGTGTTGAGGTTCAAGTCTCTCGAGCGCATAGCTCGATGGGATTTGGATTTTCTGAGGCGCAGCATGTCCATTAATTCCGGGTTGGACATGGCTTTATACATTGGGCACAGATCACGTCTGAGCAGGCGGTATGCCACTGAGTAGAGCTGGAGTTTCTTTAACCGGGCAGCATATGACATCTGTTTGAGCCCTTTGATCCTCTTGGTGAGGTACTTTTGGGGTCTTTCCAGTTGCTGCAGGTGTCTGGTAAGGTACATCCCAAAAGGGGCATTGTACTCAATTATGGGCCTGATGAGGGATGAGTAAAGAGGCACGATGACCTCCCCTGTTCTAGATGTGAATCCCTTCATGATTAGGTGGGCTGTATAAAATGTTTTTCTAACCACTTTGGCCACGTGGTTGTCAAATGAGAGACTGCTATCAACTTGGGTCCCCAGGTCCCTAATTACTTCTTCTGTACTTAATGGATTACCACCTATGTGGTAATTTGTGGGCACTTTGTTTTTGCCAAAGGGGATGACTATACACTTTTTGGCGTTTAGCTTGAGGCCATGGGTCTGGCACCAGTTGTCTGCTTCTATGCGGCCCTTTTGGAGGATGCTTGTGTCGGCTGGAGAGTCGATTATGGTGCCCAGTTTGCAGTCATCTGCGAACTTGGTCAGCTACAGTCCTTCCGTGTTGGCCTGTACCTCTGAGAAATATATACCGAACAAGAGGTCCCAGGACTGAGCCTTGTGGGACCCCACTTGTAACTGGTTTGGAGTCTGACATGGCTCCAGCAATTTTAACCATGTGGGTTCTGTCCTTGAGCCAGTTTGCAACCCATCTAATGACATAGGGGTTTATATTTAAGCTGGTGAGCTTATCTATAATGCCAGAGTGGGGTATTATATCGAAGGCTTTTGCGAGGTCCAGGTAGGCTGTGTGGACCACCTTCCCCTCGTCAATGGCCTTGGTGACTGTTTCAAAGAAATCGACCAGGTTTAAGAGGCAGGATCTGCCCTTAACAAAGCCGAACTGGGTAGGATCCAGTGTCTGTAGGTCCCCAGTATCTTTATTTATGAGGTCCATGATGATCCTTTCCATAGCTTTGCAGACCAAGCTAGTCAGGCTTATGGGACGATAGTTTCCAGGATCCGTTGAGGCACCACCTTTGTGGAGAGGGACCACTGTTGCTGTACGCCACTCTTTGGGCACATATCCTGTAGTAAGGCTGAGATTGAACAGTAGTTTTATGTTTGGGTTTAGCCCTTCTTGGAGTTCATGTAGGACGCAGCCCGGGCATATTTAGGTTTTTGTTGAAACTCCAAGACATTAAAAATGATTGCTGTTGTAACTACTTGGAAAACAGAATATATGTTTGTAAAAGTACAGCGCTGCTAATGTTAGTTTCATCATCAGGATTCCTTCAGCTCCCAGTAGCAGCCTGGACAGCAGTTGCATTTAGTTTTAAAGCACAATAAATTTAAATGTTACTGTTGTGCTTAAATGTAGTAATCTCCATTTTATATTGGAAAGGGAATGATTATATGATTGGGCTAACCCCAAAATGCTTACGGTCTAAAACTAACTAGTTGTATTGAAAATTAAAAATTATGTGGTAATTTTAGAGCACAAAAATGCTCATGATCTAAGAATGTAACTAGTAAATGAAGTGCTAATAAGGTGTTGTATAGTTTTGTTATCAGTACACAAATGAAACTTTGCAGCTTCATAAAACAGTTTGTCATAAAGTCTCTTAAATGACTGCCCTGGAAATGTCATTCCAAAATTTCACTTACTCTATGCCCAGGAATTGTAAGGTATAAGTACTGTCTGCACCATGCACAATCCCTCTTTCTTATTGCATATGCGCATGTGTATAACACACGAGTGTGCATATATATATGATTCTGTATACTGTAAATTGAGAAAGGGTAAAGTAAAATATAGGATCTGTAACAATTGGCTTTAAGTGCCATTGCCCAGGTACGGAACATGTGCATGTCATGTGGTGGACAGCCCTTCTAGAAATTCAAATTCATGTGGTGGACAGCCCATCTAGAAATTCAAATTCATTCTAAATGAACACTTTACAAGTGCACATCCAGAGTGTTTGTCTCTTTTACACGAACTGTAGGCATCCATAGGTCTGCTTCACAGCAGGTCATTATTCTGCTCTGCTTCAATTTTTAATTGACGTCAGGCTTTTCAATCTGTGCCGTAGTTGGTTTATGGTACCTATAGTGATGCAGTTAATGGGCGATTCATGTGTGATGAAAATGCGGACACGCACACACAATTTAATATATATGTTACACATGTCCTCATCTTACAAGAGTGAAAAAATGACAGCATGTCAGCACTGCACTAATCAGCCTAGCCAAAGCAGTGAGCCTGCAGCCATGAAACAGATGTACAAATACTCCCTGACTAGTGCATACCTCAAAAACTCAACAAAAGACAAGTCTTAACACCTGCTACATAAACACGTACAACAACTACAAATTCATCCTATAATCACTGCATAACCGCAAGTGCACTAATAGTCAAACCATACATGCACACAAAATACATGCTTTAGCACACCCCCTTATGTGTACGCTAACTCTGTGGTCTCACAGTTATGTCCAAGGTGAATGCGATAAAACTGTGCTGTAGTCAACAAAGCATAAATAGACTGTTGCAGAAATCTGCAAACTGATTTTTGACAAGTTGTGACATTTTCACAGTTTGTTGATAAAATGAACTGTCACCTATACCAACTGATACCTTGCCTGTGTTTTTTACCCACACACATATGTATACATTTTGGCACAAGGGGGTGTTCATGATTACAATTTTTACTGAATGCCAAAAAATTGTAAGGCGCACAGGCTATTTATTGTCTTACAGTCTCTGGTCTGCGGTAGTATTCATACCTTTCACACCCCCCCATGACATATTGCACTTATAAAATGAACATGTGTACTTTTTTTGCAGTATGAATTTTAGGTTTAGTAATTTGCATGACAGTTGTATGTCTTTCAGTATGTTTTAATGTAACATAGTTCCTACTCCCATTTTAGAAGCATAGGAATTCTGACAATAGTACATCATCAGACTATTTGCACCTTGTTCATACCCAGCCTCATGATGTACCTCCCACTTGTAGGAGGGCAGAGCAAGTCAGGCCCAGAATGAATTTGCAGATAACCATTCAGTCGTCAAGGTTAGTCTTGAAGGATGCGAGTGTGCCACTTTATTAATATGAGGGCTGTTTATTCGAGATATGGGATTGACCTTGAGCAATAAATCTGTTCCTCGAAATGTTTTGTGTGTTGGAAGAGATTCAAACCTTAGAACTAGTATTCATAGACTTATTTGTCTTGCAGAGATGTAAGAGCTCAAGGATATATGGTCCTTGATATAATGGATGGGAAGACGTAGATCTATGTGTGTCTATAAGAGACTGAATATAGAGAATGAGTATAGAGAGGTGTTAAGACTAGTAATCTTGGTTAGGAAGTGCTAGGGCCTTTCTAACTGCGTGATACTTCTGTTCTGAACAGCTACACACCAGTGGGAGCATTGTTCTCTGTAATTTGCCTAATTAGGACAGTGCATTATGTGATGATATCCCTTGACCTCCGTGAGATGCCTTTAGATATCAGCTGAGCTAAAGAGATTTCCTGACTACTAATGCTACATGGTAGTCCAAAGAGAGGGAGTTGTAAATCGGGGTGCCAAGATCCCTGATTAAAGTGTCTGTGGAATGAATGGGTTGCAAGTTTGGTAAGTTGGAGGTTAGAACTGATTTTTTGTCAAATGCAAAAATACTACACTTTTTTTTGTATGACATTTTAACTACTTTTGGCAGTAAACCATTAGTTAGTAGCAGTTAGGTCCTGCTATAGTGATATCGTGTTATGGGTGGAGGTGTTGGTAAACAGTAACACCCAACCTGCAGTCATCAGCAAGCTTCATTAGCCACAGATCTGAAATTACTGTTTCAACGTGGAAGTATGTGGTAGAAAGGAAGGGGTCCTAGCACTGAATGCTTAGGTGGACTGCTAGTTAGTTACTTGCTTTCTGAGATGGCACTTGCTACTGTGTTGGTTCTATCTTTCAGCTAATTTGCCACAGTCTATGTTTAGGTATCCATTTATGTACAAATACCGGAATGGGGGAATGGTGTCAGATGCCTTTGCCACATCCAAAAAGGCTGTGTAGATGGACTGCTCATTAGCCAGAACTTGGGACTCTGTTGAAGAAATTTACTAAGTTGATTAAACATGATCTTCCCTTAGCAAAATGAAACTGCTTAAGAGTCGTGTGTTTATGAAGTGTCTTATAAATGCACTCCATATCTTTGCAGATTAGACTAGTCTGATGAGACCACAGTTCCCAAGGTATTTGGTGGGGCCCCTTTTATGAAGGTACACCACAACGGTAGTTTTCGTACTTAAGGAACATGTCCTGTGGTTGAAGTTAGTTAAGCAGTGGTTACTAATTGACAGTTGTACAGTGTGTTACAACTTTAACTGTGTTTTACTCTGAAATTTCCAGGGGTAGTTTTTTAAGCCATTCTTCTTTCAAAAGCATTGTGTGGTATTGCACAGTCCAGTTTATAAACAGGTGCTGCTTTATTTTAGTTCTAGCAGGTGAATGAGTCCATATGAGGAGCACAACATATCAGTAGCACAATGTTTCATAAACTAATGTAATGATTTGTATGTGTAACAGCCTCAAAAGTATTCACAAGGGGTAATATTAGCCTAGTAACATTCATTCATGTTACTAGTCTAACAACCCAGGGTCACTTTCTAAGCCTAGCCAAGTTTTCCTGAAAGAGTAATAATGTCCTTTATCCAAATAGGACATTGAGTGCCAGGCATTTATAAGCTATCTCTGTCCATAATGGACATGGGTACCAGGCACGGTATACATTTCCTATTCCCCATCCACTGGTTTAGGTTGCACTTAAACTGGGTAATAGTTAAACTTAGCTTTGCATGGATATTCCATAGGAGTTGCAGTCTCTGGGACACATGTCTATCTCTCCAGCATGTTCTGTTTAAATCACAGACAAAATTCAGATCCCTAGACCTTGTATTTCTGGTACTCTTTGACTTGCGTGTATGTAAGAGATTCATAAGTGTGGGGTTTGTGGATGCCTTGTAAGCCAGGCGTAGATTACCCCTCAGCAATCTATAGGAGATTGAGTAGAGGGAAAGGGTTTTAAGGTGCTCTGCATAAGGCATATTTATTCCACCTTGTATTCTTTTTGTAAAGAACCTCTGAGGTCACTAGTTGCTTGATATGCCTGGTCAGGTACATACCAGAGGAAGTATTGTACTGTGTACTCTATATAATTGGTCTGATAAGGATGGAGTACAGTGGAATACGGACTGCTTTGGACCGCAATGCTATGCCCTTACTTATAAGTTGCACAACATAAAAGTATTTCCTTACCACTGTGGCCACATGGTGATCGAAGTTAAGGCAACTGTCTACGTGCGTACCTGGATCCTTGACCACTGGGTTGACTCTTAGGAGTGTGCTGTCAACATGGTAATTAGCCAGGATGGTTGACTTCCCAGAGGGTACAATTATGCATTTTTTAGCATTGAGTTTAAGACCATGGTTTTGGCACCATTTGTTAGTCAGAGATGGACCTTCTTAAATGCTAGTGTGTGCAGGGAAGTTGATGATAACCCTGCAGCTTGCAATCCTCTGCAAACATAGTCAAATGTAAACCTTCAGCATTTGCTTCAATTTCAGATTAGTAGTTGCAAAAAAGAGAGGACCCAGTACTGATCCCTGGGGGACTCCAATAGTGACTGGCCTCTTGGTGGAGGTGGCTTCACTATTTTGGCATCCTAAGTCCTATCAGTGAGCCAGTTGACTATCCTGTGGGTGGCTAAAAAAGGTTTATACCTAAATTAGTGAGCTTGTCTATAATGCCTAAGTGGGGCATTGTGTCAAAAGCCTGGCCAGGTCGAGGTAAGCTGTATGCACAGCTTTATCTTCATTAAGTGCTTTGTTTACCCGCTCAGAAAGTCCACCGGATTTAATAGGCATGACCTTCCTTTAACAAAGCCGAACTATGATGGATCCAGCTTTATCATGTCCATGATGATTCTTTCTATGGCCTTACATATGAGTCTGGCAAGACTTCTGGGCCTGTAGTTACATGGATCAGTGGTTGGTCCTCCTTTGTGCAAGGGAATGACTGTAGCATTTTCCATTTCTTGGGCACAAAACATAACTGAAGACTCCAGTTGAAAAGTGATTCAAGTGGATCGAAGAGGTCATGTTCCATGCTATTTATTAAACATCCTGGGATATCGTTGGATCCCATTAATGCAGTGCTTTTGGCCTTGGAAAGTGCATAACCCATTCCCTAGTAATGTTTGGGAGGATTGTGGTATACAGTATTTCCTTTGAACTATCTCAGGGGAGTGGGTGGAGAAATTTGAGCTGAATCTGTCAGCCAGAAGGTTGGCAATAATTTCTGGTTCAGTGTGGCTGATGCCATTTATGATAAGTTCTGTACATTGTTGTGCATTTCTCCTGAGGTTACAGACATAGATGAGAAAGCATTGTAGTTGTCCTTTGTCTGAGAAGCTATATTTTCTTCAAATTTATCGTTTGAAGTATTATTTAACCCTCTTAGCTGCCTGTTTTAGATTGGTCAGTTTTTTTTTAACTGTGTATTGCTTTGTTCCTCCTACGCTTGGCCAATTTTTTTTTCTTTTGCTGTATAATAGATTGATATTGTGATTCCACCAGGGTGGCTCGTCTTTCGAGGTTTGTCTTATTCTTAATACAAGTGGACTCCCCTTGCTCTATACAGTTATCAATATGGCTGTACGGAGATTTTGTAAATAGCTCAGCATATGCTATGGTGTTTACTGGGTTTGGGCTGCTTGGAATTAGCCAAGGTGTTTAGTAAAAAGACTTTAACCTTGGAATAGTTTGTAAAGGGTTTTGGTTTACCTGGATCCATTGATTTGATTTTTATTTAAAGTAATACTGCCTTATGGTCAGATCTGATGCGCAAAGACATTACATTAGGTGAGGAACATCGGCCCCCCCATGTTTGTGAGTACAAGGCCAAGGATGTCTGTACCCCTGGTAGGAGAATGAATCAACTGTTCCAGGATGTTGATGATAACGTTTAGGAATCATTGGGCTGGTGCATTAGAAGTGGTGTAGGAGTCCCAGTCTATCGAGGGGGTAGTTGAGATTCCCCATGAATATCTTATTGTATTGAGCAGTGAGGTACTCTAGTACATTAAGATAGGTAGAATGGGTTTCCTGGGACATGGAGGAGGACCTACTGTATATGTTGCAAGGATGTGGTACGAGATCTTGTTTATGGTGACTTGCACGGGTACAAGTTCCAGTGGGTCATACACTTTAACTAGTCTGTATGTAAGGTTGGTTTTAATGTAGGTCGAGACTGCTCCACCTTGCGTTGCTGGAGTATTGTCTGCAACTTTAAACTGTCTCTCTCTACTACACAGATATGTACACTCTCCAGGGAGAGGAAGGTTTGCAGGGAGTGGAGTTTCTTAAGACTTCTAACATTGAGTAGTAACACCTTCAAATATTGCCTAAAAAGGCACTATGGGGGTAGAAAAGGTTTTTGTTAATATCCAAAAGTCTAGAGGGTATAAGTGCAGACTATCCCTGACAAAGCAGTGTGGTCAGTCAGCCATGTCCTCCCAGGCCATCAAATACTGGGGTCTATATTATAACATTGAAGTTGTAAAACTTTGAATGTTATAATATCGAACCCACTACATCGAAGGATGAAAATAGCGAAGTCCCGGAACATCAAAATCTTACCTAGGTCAAGATTTCGGTGGGCCATACCGTGGCTTCACTATTTCCTCCACTGTGATGCGATAGTTACAGACCTTAGGGTTAGGGTGCGGGTTAAGGTAAGTGGATATTTAGGAATGTATGTATGGTGTAGTGTAGGGTTGGGTTTTGTTAACTGTATGTGTGTGTATTAATTAGTTTGTGTATAGTTTCGTAGGGTATGTGTGTGATAGTTACGGACGTTAGGGTTAGGGTGCGTGTGTGTGGTTTATTTATTTTGGTGTGCTTGTGTTGTGTGTGTGCGTTTCTCAGAACAGTGAATATTTTTCCCTGGGAAAAAAATTGCTATTCTGAGTGTTCGATATTTCAAAATTCCAAGTTCAATATTTTGGAATTTTTAATATATGATATAGACCCAAATACTGTACCCCCTTGGATTGACACCAGAAGCTAAGCCAATTGTTAAATTCAGTCATTTTCTGTTGGTAACATGGCATTATCTTTGGAGAAGGTAATATGCTGCTCAGTGCTGGGCTAATACATGCCTGAGACACATAATCATCAAACTCTATCACGTTTTACTTTATATAGTCAAAGGAGGTATGTCTCAGGTCATTAATACCCTCATGGACTATGAAAGAGTTATACTGGAACCTGTGGTTCAGTGACCTGAGTCCCTGTGTGACTAGAGAGATCCTGGCCTGGAAAGGCAGCTAACCATGACTCTCTCCTTACTCAGTCTTGTGAGGAGGGCATCTGTGTGTTTCACTGTAGAATCAGCAATGGCCAGTTAATTTGATTGGGTGCTGGCTTCATTTGAGGGCTTTACAGTAAAGGCATTGGCAACAGTGTTACTCTCTGTAGCTGGGGCTAGTGTTTTAGCAGAGTGTTTACATGATGGCTGAGGACCCTTTCTATGATTGTATTGTGCAGGACTTATTATTTTAGTAAGGTCACTGGTAAGTGCCGCAACATATAAGTAATTTTGTGTGTAGTGTCTTTACCCTGTGCAGCAGGCGTGGTGC
Source organism: Protopterus annectens (assembly GCF_019279795.1). Taxonomy (NCBI): domain Eukaryota; kingdom Metazoa; phylum Chordata; order Ceratodontiformes; family Protopteridae; genus Protopterus; species Protopterus annectens. Next base: position 348,722,870 of record NC_056726.1, read on the forward strand.
AAGTGTCACTGACCACCTCTATTGGATTTGTTTTGGTTATATAAGAAAATATTGCTTTCTGCATTAAAGTGTAGTTATACCTCTCACATACTTTATCTGTTTTATTAAGAATAACTGGGTTGTCAGTGTACATTTGACAATTGTACTGGCTACAAAGAGAGTCAGGAAGTGCATATCCATACTTACTGATCTACTAGGAAGGATTGAGGGAAATTTAAATGTTGAATAGGTGGCAACTGCAAAAGCTGAAAGATACTTGCATGCAAATAGTAATGCTCCCCACCATCAGTTTTAAGTTGATTGAACTGATGATATGCTTTTTGTACCCTAAAATATTCACAAGGGTATAATACTTGTGATAACACCCAAGAACTGGGAAAAAAAAGCATTAACCCCTACTTCTGTCATTTTTGTTGAGTTGGTTTAGCTGATGGACAACTTCTTGCCTTCGTTTGATTGTGTTTTTTTTGTGTGCTAATTGTTCTGTATATATTTTATTTTTGTTTTAATATGTATTTTTATTGCGTTTTACTTGTGTTCTGTATATTGAGGTTTACCTCTTAGGTCAAACAGTACCTGGCAGATTCTTTCTACTGCATTTGTATATGCACATGTATAATTTTACTCCCAGGTTGGAGTGGCTCCTTTTGCTGTGGTCCATTTTGCCTCATATTTATGACTTCCTGTCTCTGTCCTACATTGCTTCATTTTCTGATTGGGGAGTTTGTTTTCACTTTTTTGTGAGATTATTTACCTTATTGGATTTGTTACTGTTGCTTTGTATGTAATGTGCTTAAATTAGACGTTTTTAGTTCTTTTATTACTTTGTAGTATGTGTTAATTTGTGCTATAGCCATGCTTTCTGTTTGTCATATTTCTCATTATTTATGCAAACTTCTTAATGTATTTGAGTTTGGGGTGCATTTTTGGTGTATGATTTTCTTTAAAATTTATTTACTTTTTTGAGAATTCCTGTGTTTGACAGTTTTCCTGCTAAATGACTTTTCAAGATGGTTGCTGTTAGATTGTGAAGTGTGTGTTTGTGTGTGCACGTGTGTAGAGAGATTTGTGAGTAAATGCGAGGTCTAGGTAGCTTTTTATCAATTTGTGTATGTACAAGTGTGTAATAAATATATATATATATATATATATATATATATATATATATATATACATATATAATGTGTGTGTGTGTCTCAAATTCTCAGTTGAATGATTTTCTGCCGCCAGAACTTTCTGAACTGCAGGAATTGTAAAAAAAAATGCAGTGTTGAATGTTTAAGAGGAAGTAGGTAGTAGTGTTGATTTTCATTACAAATTAACATTGTGGCATTATGATTTAATACAGATGTTTAAAAAGAAGACCAAGTACTATTCATATATTGCCTGCATGTGGAGATGTAATTGTCAGTTTGGTTTAATCACTTGTAAGACTTTGAGAATGAAAAACATGTAAAACTTTTCACTAATGTGCTCAGTGTCTGAAATTGCATTTGACTTTTTCTGTATAAGAATGGAAACTAAGTACAACTCTTTTTTTTTACCTGTGTATTGGTTCTGGCTGAAAAAGGTCTTTGGATCAGTCCACTTACTGGCTTGTAACTAACCACTTACCGATTTAATAGATATGTAATGAATGAAGTAAATGGATTTGTGAATTTGTAAAAGCAAAACTTCAAACCAGGTTTTATGGCGTCAACCACCAGATACAAAGGCAGGAAAGTTCATTGAAGAACTAGTGATGATTTCTGCATCTTCAACTTAGAGAGAGTATAACAAAAACGTTCTAGTGCTGTGGCTGAATAATGACACAATTGTAGAATAACTTCTTTATTGAACAAGAGATGTAAGCGCTTTCGCAGTGTATCCCACTGCTTCTTCAGACATAATGACAAACACACTACTTAATCTACTATATATCCTTGAGCAATCAGTTTATCAATTAAACAATTTAAAATTTTAAAGTGATAGTAAAACATATAAATATATATAAATACATATACATAAAATTCATCCTTAAATATATAAAATCTATAATTGTACCGTATATATTCACTCAAGTCAAGTTTTTAATTGTCTGTTTTTTAAAACTGGTTTAATAGGTATTTTATCATTAAGCCCTTTACCTTCATGGGCTTTCAACCGTACTATTCATTTAGTTTCATTAAGTTCTGTTTTATTCTTAATGTCCCCAAGTCTACTAGTTAGTTTAGTGTTTTCTACCAATAGCGTTGTCACCTCACAGTAAGACTCTGTCCAGTTCGATTCTCAGCTAGAGCAGCTTCTGCGTGGAGACATGCGTGAATGGGCTTACCTTCGTTGAAGGTTGTGCATCAGGCCTGGCAAGCCAGTACGTAAAAATCAACTGCCAATCATTAGCGGACCGGAGTTCCACTGTGGCGACCCCTAACCGGGAAAAGCCGAAAGACACAAAAAATAAACCTAAAGTTACATGTTTTGCTAAGGCATTCGTGGTGACCTGTTTCTGTATATTATATAAATGTTCCCTTATTCTAAACTTAAACTTCCTGTCTGTTTTGCCTACATAGAAGGCCATGCAGGCCACACAATAGGCAAGATATACTAAATGTTCAGAATCACAGGTGCCTTCTGCATGAAACCAAAAAGTCTTACCCAAATCTGGGTGGACAAATTTGTTTGTGGTATCTACATATTGACAAAAGTTACAACTTTTACACCCACTAACCCACTTATTAGGACCTTCCTTATCATTTCTAGGATGACATAACATTCTGTTAATATTTATCATGTTTTTATATATAAATGAGGGACGTGATCCAACTATTATCTTAACCTCTGGATCAGCTGACAATATAGGCCAAAACCTTATATGTATATGTATATATATATATATATATATATATATATATATATATATCAGTGGCAACTGTCGTATTATTAGCATATTTAACTGGCATTCTACATGATGGATATCTCCCCTGTTTAATGGGTTCAACTCTATCCATGTTTCTCTCAGAGAAATATGGTTTGCCAGATGTTGTTCTACTATTTCTTACTATTTCCATGTTGTTTACTATTTTGTCTCTCTGATATCCTCTATCAATGAATGTCTGTTCAAATAGATGTACTTCTTTATCAAAGTCTTCTTCTTTCACACATAATCTAGATGCCCTCATACCTTGCCCTTTCATCACATTATCAAATATGTGTTGTGGTTGCATACTTGTTCTAAAAAGGTTTCTATAACACTCTTTCCTGTATACTTCTGTAGTAACTTCTCCCTCGCTAGTAATGTCCAAAAAGTCTAATCTAGTGTGTGAATATTTCATAGTGAACCTAAGAAACACTGATGTCTAATTCAAATATATCAGATATGTTTGTAGCAATTCCACTGTTCCTCCCCATAAAAGAAAATGTCATCCACAAACAGTCTATAAAATTTCACATTTTCTTTATATAAACCATTCAACACATGCTCTTGCTACCACCCTGCCATCACTATATTGGCATAACTGTTAGCGCATAAAGTGCCTATTGCTACTCCGTGCTTCTGGAGATATAATTAGTAGATATAATATGATTAGTAGACCAAAAAAAAAAAAATATATATATATATATATATATATATATATATATATATATATATATATATATTGGGAATTCCAAGCATTTTTTAGAAAATTTGTATTATTTTCAACATAATATAGGTGAATTAAAGGGATGCATCATGGTTATACTGAATGTTCAATCCCTTTTCACAGCTATACCTAATGAACCAGGCATAGCTATGTTACAAAAATATTTGGAGAAATTCTCCACTTTTGACAAGGCCAAAATAGAATTGCTGCCATTTTTAATGGAAATAATATTGGAGAACAATGTATTTTTGTTTGAGAATCAGAATCAGTTACATCTCCAGAAGCACGGAGGCTAGCTACAATAGTTGGTGGTGGGAATAACATTGATGGAAGTGTTCATCATCTTCTGGCATCCTTTATATTTTCTCATGTAATATATTGCCATCCCTTATGATACGGGTGAGTGTCCAGTACCAAAGTAAATAGTCACATGCTAGCATCCCTAACAGTGAGAGCTTGTGTATTGAACTGTGTCTTACTGGCAGTTGGTATGATCCCTAGATACCAAAGTCAGGATGAGCAAAGGCCTGACATGGTCTTACTATATTGGTGTTCTTTCTAATCCTATGATAATCTTATTTGTATAATGTTGCAATCACGTATGCCCATTTGGGCTGCCTGCCAGCGACAAAATTAGTAGTCAATTCTGTCTTAACAAGAGAGTCCTAAACTGTAATTAATTGCTGTTTTTTGTTATTTCAAAGTTATCATTCTAATCCTGTTCCCAGTTCTTGTTTAATGAGATCATTCTCTTTGTACTGTGTTTGCAGATGTTCCCACAATGACCACAATTACAAGACAGGATCTGAATTTTGGACAAGGTACAATTCTTTTCTTTTTAATGTTACTGCATGTATTGGGCAACATTTTTTTGTGTTGTTTTTTGAGGCAAGGAATGTAAATTTTGCATGCTGAACTTTGACATAATGTGTCTACACATCAAAGCCAAAACAGGAGAACCTGCATCAAGTTCACTATATTTGGCTGTATGTAGTTTGTTAAATTTAATTTGGTTTGGGAAATTTTGCCACTGGACAAATTACTTCACAAGTATATTTGAAGTGCTGATGGTTAAAGCATCGTATGGTATCATATGGTAGCCTATCAGATGGTTATACCAGCTTTGTAGCTCACCTGTAATGAATTTTGCCTTTTTATGTATTATGCGATCTTTCCCATCTTTAGGTAACCTGATACAGTTTCACAGGATTAGCTACCTTGACGAGTCTCCTTCAATTTGTTTTTCAAGACAAAATATTGCACACTCTTGTCTATTTATGAATCAGAAGTTATCCTAATAGTTATGACTGTTGCCAGATAGTTTTTGCTGGTTCCAGTTAAATTTCATCTTGCATATCTTTGTGAAGGACATGTAGTAGCCACTTCATTTGCATTGTATTTTTTCATCCATAACTTTGTTGTAGAAATAGCAGAACTACAACATGCCTCCTGCTGAAAATGGGTTGCTACTCAGTTGGCTATCCCCATCAACAAATATAAATAAAAAGAATAGTTGAGCTTTAGTACATTGATATATTTGCTCTCTCTAACAGTGTATGAAGAAATTGCCATTTTATTCCAGTTTGCCTTTTCCCAAAATACATTTTGTCTGGCAGTGATTTACTCAGTTTCAGACTTTAACAATGTCATTTGGAAATTCACGTATATTAGCTTGTGTGTATTAGCAAGTAGTAGTGTAGGATATTGTTAATTGTGTCATTCCATGTCTTTCACAGTGGTAGCGGACATTCTTTGTGAGTTCCTAGAAGTTGCTATTCATCTTATTCTTTATGTTCGAGAAGTGTATCCAATTGGAATTTTCCAGAAACGAAAGAAGTACAATGTTCCAGTGCAGGTAAGAATATGACTTCCTCTGCTTTTGAAAATTCAGCTAAAAGCTTGATAACCTGACCCTTTAACTGTAGAGAGGGATGGGGTAACAGTGTTCAGGAGACTTTATAATTTTAGCATACCAGTTAGAATGTTCTTGCTATGCATCGAGAATTATGCAATAAGTAATATTTTAGTATATGTGGCATGCTAATAACTTATAACTTGGTAGCTTTGTGATTGCAATTCTTAACTCTGCCAAGCTGCTGATCATGCATCTTCACAAGTCATGCAATCTCATTTTGATTGTACTGGGCAGAACAAACATGGCCCATTATGAAGTCACAATATCAGCTGCATTGTCCTTGGTTGACGAATACTAAGAGTGTTTGTAGAGCTAGCAACACAGGCACTGTATTATAGTGTAGTAGGTGCAGCAGCTGTTTGGAGGTGTGCATATTTCCAGTTGTTAGGTTTAGCAACAGGATATACACAGGTTACAAAGTCTGCTTTGGGATCTGGGATGATTGTGCAATGAACTTCTGGTCATATTAAGCTTTTTGAAGGAAGTGGAAATTAATTTTTATTTTTGGTAAGAGAACAACCTCCTTCATCCCCCATGTAGAGGAGCATTGCCCCTGTACCTTTTTATTCAATCAACTCTGAGGTTGTTGCATCTCTACAAAATGGGAGGGGTGGTTAGATAACATCACTCTGACTATTTCATTTTGCATCCATTTCTGAATTTATGCAGGATAGGTCACAGCACAGATGTTCTGTTCCCATTTACTTTGTGTGAACTCTTGGCAGCTACTGTCCAGTCTATGTGTAGCAAAACTCTTAGGTATTTATATTAGATTGTTTTAAAAAGTTCACGTTGCTCTGACCTTCATTATTCTTGCACATATTTTGTAACATAAGTGATGCTTAATCACTGAGTGGAAATAGTTTGATTTTACTTGGGAGTATGCATTCTTTGATAAGAATCCTATAGGTAAGCCTGCGAGATCCCTGGTTATAGAAAATTCCACAGCTTCACTAGTGACTTTTCCCTTACGGTTTGTTTTATTGCCATGTATCTAGCAAGTATTGCATTTGATCGTCTTCCTATTTCCCCGATGTCCTTCAAGGATGCATCTGCAGTCCTTACATATGGGTTGTCCTGCCTCAGGCAGCCCTTCGGTCAGCCGGATTCCAAAGTCTGGGTCAGTGGCGCCCATCGCCTTTTTCGCGTCAGAAGCCTGGGGGTATAAAAGCGTCAGCGGCGCCATCTTCCCCAGTCTTGAAGCAGTTCCAGCTCCTGTAATTAAGTTACAAGACTTCAAAAGCTAAGTACCCCGTTGGGGACTCTTTCCTGCCTCAGCCGATGTCATATAAAATTAATAACAAACAAATACCTCATAAGGATTTCCACTCTTACTGCCTCCCCTGCCTAGGCCCAGACCACAACGTCTCGGCCTGTTCTGCCTGTGCTTCCTTCAGTCGGAGTATGCAGAGGAATTTTGGGGCTAGTTTCTCTTATAATATGCCATCGGAGACTCCGACTTCTCATTTAACCAAGAAACGGAAGGACAAGGACCGACACACGCAGACCGTGATTTCAGCTGAAACCACGGCTAGGCCTGCTGAAACCGAGTCCTTGGTGCCAACCGACAACCTCGGCCCTGGAGGCCCCTACTGAGTCGGTTATAGAATTTCCTTCAGAAACTGGTGTCCTGGAAACATCCAACACCATTCCTCTAGACAAAACTACACCAGCACGTGGTGCAGCCAGGCCTCCTGCATCCATGTCCATAAAGGCCTTTACCAGGGCTAAAGCTGCTAACACCCAAAAGCTTTGCCTCCCAGGGCTATTCCTCAGGGACCCACTACAGGTTCTCAGATTCTAAGTTTAGCTGAGGACCTTATTTCCTTAATTAGGGGCTCTCAGCCACATCCGGACAGGGGCTCTCAACCTCCTCGAGACAAAAGGCTCAGGGTTGAGCCCTCTGATCCACACTCCTCAGATGAGGCCTCTGATGGCTCTGCTCTCTCCGATTACCAGGAGGAGGCCTTTAGGATTCTGATGCAGAGGAATCTATCCCCTCGGCCTCTCTTCCTGAAGAGCTGTCCTTTGGGGAGACCCTGCACTCCATTAGAGACCATTTCAAATGGCAGGGCCAGGATTTCTCTGATTCAAGGAAGAGATTAAGGACCTTTTTGCATTTACCTCAGCATAGACCTTTGGCTATTCCTCCTGTTTTGAATGTTATTGATGATGTGTACTCTGAGTCTAGCATAACCCCTGACACTCTTCCTCCGGCTCCTGTCAAACCCGATAGGTACTACAGGGTCCCGGACTCTCATCATTTCCTTTACAAGGCCCATTCTGCTGATCCAGAAACTATTTCCCAAGGCCCTAAAGGGGTTGCAGCTACTACTACAAAAAATCCACTCCCCTCTGAAAGGGAGTCCAGGGCTTTAGAGAGATGGGGTAAAAAAGTGTATACTTCTGCTACTCTTTCTATGAGGGCATTAAATTGTCAATTTCATATGATACAGTACCAAGAGTATTTGTTAGATGAATTGCATAAAAAACTGTCTTCACCTGAACCCCTAGATCGCAAATCACTTCAGGATCTGGTACATAACTCCCAACAGGTTCATAGGTTCATAGGTTTATACTAGGCTATCTGCCCTAAGGCATTTATAAGCGGCTTACGCCACCCTTATATGAAAAATACTGTGCCCATTAGTTTGTTGTGCCTCTGTCCAGCAGTGACACAGAGATGATTCTAAACCTACGATCTCCCATCCACAGGTCTAGATTTCTCTTGAACAGAGTCAGCGAGGTGCTCTGCCTCACATGGACCGGGATTTTATTCCACAGCATAGGGAGTCTCTGAGTGATAAATCTATCCCTCCAGCACGTCCTATTTATATCCGTGCTAAGGTTTAAGTCGCTTGCTCTAGTGGTTTTGGTGGATTTGGATTTTTGAGGTGGAGCATGTCCATTAATTCCGGGTTGGACATGGCCTTGTATGTCAGGCACATGTCACCTCTGAGCAGACGGTATGCGACTGAATAGAGCTGGAGTTTCTTCAATCTGGCAGCATATGACAGATTTTGGAGTCCCTTTATCCTTTTGGTGAGGAACTTTTGGGGTCTCTCAATTGCTGTAGATGTCGGGTGAGATACATCCCGAATGGGGCATTGTACTCGATCATTGGTCTGATAAGTGAAGAGTACAGGGAACAATGACCTCACTAGATCTGGATGTGAATCCCTTCATGATCAGGTGGGCAATGTAGAAGGTCTTTCTAACCACTTTAGCAATGTGAGTGTCAAAAGAAAGGCCACTGTCAACCTGGGTCCCCAGGTCCCTGATAACCTCTTCTGTGCTTAGTGGATTGCCACCTATATGGTAGCTTGGGGTTACCTTGTTTTCCCGAAGGGTATGACTATACATTTTTGGCGTTTAACTTCAGGCCATGGCTCTGGCACCAGCTATCTGTTTCCGTGAGTCCCTTCTGAAGGATATCCGTGTCCGATGCACTTTCCACTATGGCCCAGTTTGCAGTCATCTGCAAACTTTGTCAGCCAAAGTCCTCCCATGTTGGCCTGTACTTCTGAGAAGTAGATGCCAAACAATAGGGGCCAAGGACCGAGCCCTGTGGGACACCACTTGTGACCGGCTTGGAGTCTGACACAGCGCCAGCAACTCTAACCCTGTGGGTTCTGTCCTTAAGCCAGTTTGCAACCCATCTTGTGACATATGGGTTTACATTTAAGCTGGTAAGTTTTTCTACAATACCCAAGTGGGGTATTGTGTGCAAGGTCAAGGTAGGCTGTATGGACTGCCTTTCCTCATCAATGGCCTTGGTGACTGTTTCAAGAAGTCGACCAAGTTCAAAAGGCATGATCTTCCCTTGACAAAGCCAAACTGGGTCGGGTCCAATGTCTGCAAGTCCCCTATATCTTTGTTTATGAGCTCCATTATGATCCTCTCCATAGCTTTGCAGACTAGACTTGTTAAGCTTATGGGCGGTAATTACCAGGGTCCGTGAGGCGCGCCTTTGTGGAGTGGGACCACAGTTGCCGTACGCCACTCCTTGGGCACGTATCCTGTGGTAAGGCTGAGATTAAACAGCTGCCTTATGTGCGGGTTTAATTCCTCATTTAGCTCGTGTAGCACACAGCCGGGGACACCATCCGGTCCCATTGATGCTGTGTTTTTAGCTTTAGAGAGAGCAGCTTTCACCTGCGCATTTGAGATGTCCGGGAGGCTACACTCGGCTGGGATAGTTATCTCTCCTTTAGGGGGGGAGAGGGGGGTGAAGTTTGCACTGAACCTGTCTGCCAGTATGTTGGCAATGTCTGTGGGTTCAGTGATTTTTGTATCATTTTGGACAACCATTTCTTGCAGTGTGGTTATGATGCATTGGAAGCTTCATGTAGGTCAGCTATGACAGGTGCAGTCATACGTAGGCATGCTTGGCTGAAGGAACAGTCTCTGCCAGACCATGTTAAAGCAAAACTTCTGGATGCTCCATTGGAAAAGCAAAAGTTATTTGGCTCCACTGCTCAGGAGGTCTTAAAGAAATTTGAGGAAAAGGCAAAATCTGTACAAACAGTCAAAGAATTTCTCCAAGTCCAACCACCAAGATTCAGCAGAAATTGGCCTTCCAAGAATTGGTCCTTTCCAGACACAGAGATATTTCAAAGAGGCAAGAACAGGCGTGCCAGAGGTAGAGGGCAAGCTAGAGGCTCCTACAGAGGACGTCAATGGCAGCCTCCTAACCAGAGAGGTAGTGCAGGACCTACAACTGCTGCACAAGGACAGACTCAATGACTTTACTTTGGCCCCGCCAGCCAGGGCTCAATTGGAAGCACCTTTGGACGGAAAGCTTTCTTTATTCTCAGAAAATTGGCACAGTATTACAAGGGACAAATGGACACTGCAAATAATAGACAAAGGATACAGGTTCCATTTTCACACATTACCAAAAAGAAAAGGCATGCCAGACCTGCCACCGAATCAAAGGGCAGAGGCTTTGAAACAAATCTCCAAATTAATGCAAATGAAAGCTATAGAAAAGGTTCCTCTTTCAGAACAAGGCCAAGGATTTTATTCCAGACTATTCCTTGTTCCAAGAAAAGAAAAACAATGGAGGCCTATTCTCGACCTGTCCGCACTGAATACTTATCTCATTGTGCCAAAATTCGAAATGCTGACTCTACAGCAACTCCTTCCTATGCTGGGCAAGGGGTCTTGGCTGGTAACTCTAGACCTCAAGGAGGCATACCTGCATGTCCCTATCAGACAAAGTTGCAGAAGACACCTCAGATTTCTTGCAGGTTCAGAGCATTATCAATTCTCAGCATTGCCCTTTGGCTTGTCTACTGCGCCCAGAGTATTCACGAAATGCCTGGCATCCGTAATTGCACACTGCAAACTTCAGGGGATTCAAATATACCCATATCTGGACGACTGCCTTATACAAGCAGACAGCCAACAAACTTTGGTAAAACACTTGAATTATGCCATCCACCTACTTCAGGCCTTGGGATATACAGTCAGCATTCACAAATCAAGACTTGTTCCATCCCAAAGAACAACCTTTCTGGGTGCGAATCTAGATACAACCACCCAAATGGCTTTTCTCACAGAAGAAAAACAAAGACAACTACCGAATTACTTCAAAAATCTGACAAGACAAACTCAGCTGACTGCAAGGAAAATCCTGCAGGCCCTGGGTTACATGGCATCCTGCATTCTTCTGATTCCACAAGCAAGGCTGCATATGAGGAAACTACAATGGTACCTAAGGAGTTTATGGACTCAGCACAGTCGCAGCCTAGAAACTTTGATACCACTCATTCCATGCCTTCAAAAGGAATTTCTGTGGTGGGTCCAAGCAAGTCAGTCAAACAGGGGTCTGCCCTTCAGCAAACCAATAACCAGCCAAACCATTACAATGGACGCTTCAGACCATGGATGGGGAGCACACATGGAGGGCAGATGCATTCAAGGATTATGGTCACAAAAAGAGCTACACATGCACATAAACCTAAAAGAGATGCTGGCTGTGATACATGCAATCGAGGCCTTCAGACCCTTTCTGCATCAAGGCCACCTGCTAATAAAGACAGACAATACCACAGTTATGTGGTACATAAACGAGCAAGGAGGTACTCATTCCTACCCTCTTTGCAGACTGGCAATGAATCTTTGGGAACTTTCCCTGAAACTCAATATAGAGCTGCAATCCCAGTTTGTGCCAGGAAAGGACAATATACTGGCGGACAGCCTAAGCAGAAATATCATGGATGCACACGAATGGATGCTGCACCCAGACATTTTCCTTCAGATAACACAATCATGGGGGAGGCCGGACATAGATCTTTTTGCCTCCCACCACAATCAGCTGAATAAATTCTGCTTAAGGACATACCACCCACAAGCATGGAAAGTGGACGCCCTCACTTTCAGCTGGAGAACTCTAACAGTGTATGCATTTCCACCTCCACAATCATCAGGTGAAGAAATTCTGCTCAAGGACATACCACCCACAAGCATGGAAAGTGGACGCCCTCTCTTTCAGCTGGAGAACTCTAACAGTGTATGCATTTCCACCTCTCCCATTAATGACCAAGGTCTTACTGAAGATCAGGACAGAGCAGCCCAAAGTGATTCTAATAGCTCCAGACTGGCCAAGACAGCACTGGTACCCACTGTTAAAGAGCATGTAAACCGTGGCCTCTTCCTCAATGGCCACTTCTTCTGACACAGCACAACTACAAAACTCTGCATTCCAACCTAAAAACCTTGCAGCTAACAGCCTGGAGAATACCTTGACTCCTCCCCAGGATAAGCTATCCAAGAGAGTGAAGGATATCATCATGGGCCTTCCACAAGAAAGGCATATTCAGCAAAATGGAAAAGATTTCGCACTTGGAGCACCACAAAGGGCCTAGATGTGACAGTGATGAACATGGCACATATCCTGGAATACTTGGCAGAAATGCTCCACAATGGCCTGTCTTACTCTTCCATAAAAATCCATGCTTCAGCAATTTCAGCAGAATACAACACTGATCCACCTGTCTTCTCTCATCCTCTCCTAAGACAGTTTCTAAGAGGAATTCAAAACATCAATTCTCCAAGGAGACCACCAGTGCCTACATGGGACCTTAATTTCATGTTGGAAAAACTAACACTGCCTCCCTTTGAACCAGCAGCATCTTCAGAACTACAGTTCCTGTCTTGGAAGACTGCCTTCCTTCTGGCCATAACCTCAGCAAGAAGAGTATCTGAGTTGCAGGCCCTCATGGCAGTACAACCATTTCTTATTTTTCATCAGGACAGAGTCTCATTGAGAACCAATCCTTCATTCATGCCAAAGGTGGTATCCAGGGTCTCATTGAACCAAGCTATTCACCTGCCTACCTTCTTTCCAAATCCACAAAACAAAGGGGAGAAACTTCTGCATACCCTGGACATTCACACAGTTGTGCTACTACTGGGACAGAACTAAAACTTACAGAAAAACTGACCAGCTGTTTGTAGCATATGCTGCTGGTGCACAAGGAAAAGCAATTTCCAAACAGACAATTTCAAAATGGATAGGGAATTGCATTCGATTTTGTTACTCCTTTCATGGCAAACCTGTGCCAGCTAACATTAGACCTCATTCCACCAGAGCCACAGCCACCTCCACAGCCTTCTTAAGAGGGGTGGCTACCAAGGACATTTTAGAAGCTGCTACATGGAGCTCCGTGCATACATTTTCCAAGCATTACAACTTACCCTTATATTCCAGATCCAGAGCAGGCTTTGCTACGGCAGTCCTGCAGGGCATTTTAGCTACACCATCCTGTTCTTAGATCCTACCACCCCCACATTGGCTATGGTATTCTACCCATATGTAAGGACTGCAGATGCAACCTTGAAGGACATAGTACAGTTTTGTACCTACCATAAATGTAGATGTCCGATAGGTATGCATCTGCAGTCAGGTTTACCCTCCCTCCTTCCCCTCTGTGGTATTCCTTGGGTACTTAACCCCAGCTAGCTATGAGAGGGATATCTATTATGGTGTATTTGTTTTATATTTCTGTGCATGTTTGGATTTTATTGCATCTCTCCAAATTTAGCCTTCCTTAGAGGGCACCTGGCATCTGGGGCAAGAAAAACTGAGGAAGATGGCCGGCTGATGCTTTTATACCCCAGGCGGGAAAGGGCGACTTCAGCCGACGGACCCAGACTTTGAAATCCGGCCGACCGAAGGGCTGCCTGAGGCAGGACAACCCATATGTAAGGACTGCAGATGCATACCTATCGGACATCTACATTTATGGTAGGTACAAAACTGTACTTTCTGCTTTCCATATTTGTCTTTTCCTATGCATAAATTTGTGAGCAGTAAATTAAGTAAGTTATAGGAAAAGAATATACACAGGATCCTGTATGTGACATAGATAAAAATATAGCAAAGGAGCAAGAAAGGTTCACAGGTAGTACACAGAAAAGAAGTAAAGCTATAATAATGGAGGGAAAAGATGAGGAAAGTGAAGAAGAGTCGCTTAATACGAACAAAGAGGAATATGCTAACTGGCAAGCAGTGAGGGGAAAGAAAAATCGTAGAGGAAAAAGGCTGAAAGAGAGGAAAAGAAAGTTTTTAAAAGTGTAGTTGTGAAGGAAAACAAAAAAGGCAAAGGATGAAAGAGGAAATTAGCAAAAGAATAGCTGTAAATGTTAATAGTATGAAGTATATTAAAAGAAGATTAGATATTTCAGAATGGTGTGCTTCACTTGATACACACATTGTATTAGAAGATAATAGAATCTTGACAGAAGAAAGGTTATACGGTGAAGTATTATGGGGTGGAAACATTATATTGAATTTGGGAAAAGATGCATGTTCAGGAATAGGTGTAATATGTCAAGAAAACATTAAAATCTTGAGAAGAATAACTGTAATAGATTTAAGATGGAAACATTATTGCAATATATGCCTATGTTACAAAGAAAGAAAGATGATAAAAAAAAAAAATCTAAATTATGTAGGTGTTAATATGGATATAATATTAGTGGGGTATTTTAATTACAGTTTAAGAATAGGAGGAAAACAGTAGTGATGTTAAATGTATGGGTCTACTTCATAACATTGAAATTTCATAATGTTGAATTTCATAACATTGAGACAGTAGCATCGAAAATTCAAAACATTGAAAACTCAGAACATTGAAAGTGTGCTTCATAACATTAAAAACTACATTGCACAAGTAAATATCACCTCCACCTACAAAACCACCTAACTAACAAACACACTTTCTGCTACGTTTCTGCAGGGGGGCAAGCCCCCCTGCACCCCCCACCCCACCCCCGTAAATTAAATATACCAACTCCAAGATCGCACTACAGTGGAAAATTAACCGTTTTTCCACTGTAATGCTATCTTGGAGTTGGTATATTTCATTTATGGGGGGTGTGGGGGGGCAGAACCCCCCACATGGGGGTGCAGGGGGGGGCTTCCCCCCTGCAGAAATGTAGTAGAAAGTGTGTTTGTTAGGTGGTGTTATAGGTGGAGAGGATGTTATTTACATATATGCATTGTAGTTTTCAATGTTATGAGGCACCCTTTCAGTGTTCTGGGTTTTCAGTGTGTTTTGGGTTTTCAGTGTTCTGAAATTTAACATTATGAAATGTCAGTGTTATGAGGTAGACCCTAAAATTATACATGAGATAATAAAAAAGTGGAAAGATATACATATGGGAAAATATTTGCATTACAGAATAAGTGAAATTAAAATCAAAACTGGTTATTTTTTTAGTACCTGACCGTTATAAATGTTACAAAAAGGGGTAAAAAGAACAAGTTTTTCAGATCATGTAGCCATATGGATAGAGGTACACAAGAAAGAAGGATGTACAAAGGGTAGGTTAAGATGTCAAGAGGCTTAGAAAAGACAGAAAAGAGATTCATACCTATAAGATCCTTCTATATTTCAGTAGAATATTTTATGAAAATTGGAGAAGTTGAAAGATGAAGTTTCAAGGAAAAATATAAAAAGTGTTTGGAATGTGAAGATGAAAAGAGAAGGACAGAGAAATTAAAATATAAGCAGTTGAGTGAAGTGTTTAAAGAAATATTGAGGGATAAGACAGTTTTTATAAGAAATAAGAAAAGACAATTTTTATGAGAAAGAAAAAGAAGTATATGGTATAAATCGGGAAAAGATTAGGAGACCGTAAGTTTTTTTTACAAGGAAGAAAAGGGAGTGGCATCTTACTTGAATAAATTAGTAAAATAAAATGAAAGAATAATAAGGGAATTAAAGAATAATGAAGGATAAAAACTAATTACACAAGCCAGAATACTTGACATAATTAAAATGTATAGAGCATACTTTTGTAAAGAGAGGCAAAAGTGACACAAATGAATAGTGGGGTGTGGAATAAGGCAAGGATGTCCAGTGAGTAGTATTGTATTTGCTTTAGTTATTAATGTGATTGATAAATATGGCAGGTTATAGGATAACTGAGGAAATACAATTAGCAATAATACATACATATGCCAATGATATAGTGTTAATTACCAAGAACAAAGGATGGATGGAAGAGACCATCAGAAAGTTAATTAAATTCTTAAAAAGTACTTGGTTTATGTATAAATAAGGACAAAAGTAAAGGTTTTGGATTTTTAAAAATATTTATGTATAAATAAGGACAAAAGTAAAGGTTTTGGATTCATGGGAAATATAGAAGGTATAGAGTTTAATGTAGAGACTATAGATATTTGATCCAAATATTATTCCTAGTATGACTATAAGAAAAAACAATGGGATAATACTTTTCAGGAATTAAGAGAAATATTGGTGCTCTAGAAAACCAAGCCAAGAAAATAACGTAAAATAATTTATTCAACATTTTCGTCCAATAGACTTCTTCAGAATAAAATTGTCTACAAGCCCACAAGTATTTACACTAAAACATTCATTAACCTCCCCTTAAATCACCTTTAACGTGTTCTAAAATTGAAAACATCATTGTTTTATATAATGTACATTTCACTGTGTGCCTGTAAAGGGCATTATTAATATCTTTAGTCTTTATAGCATAACTAAAGATATTAATAATGCCCTTTACAGGCACACAGTGAAATGTACATTATATAAAAAATTTAATAGGGATTTAAGGGGAGGTAGCATGAAAAATAAGGTAGAAAGAAATGAAACTCTTTGGCAATTAAAGTTGGGAGCAGATGTCTCGCCAGGCCTTAATAATATGATAAATATCAAATGTTTTTTGGTCAACAACAAATTGAAAGTATAAAATATACATCATAATGATGTTTACATTAGTGTTGTATATGTTTTTGTTTTTTAAATATTTTTAGCTAAGTAGATATTGTATGAATTAATCATTTTATATAGTTGTATTGTTAATTGGTTGTTAATGAATGTTTTAGTATAAATACTTGTGGGCTTGTAGACAAGAAGTCTATTGGATGGAAACGTTGAATAAATTATTTTACGTTATTTTCCTGACTTGGTTTTCTGGAGCACCAGTGTTCTTGGTTATTTGCTGTTGGCTTCGCTGGTTTTGGGTTTTTTGTTGATAATTAAGAGAAATATGTGTATTTTGGAAGTCGTATAAGAAAAAGGTTTATTTGATAAATACTTGCCTAAGAAAAT
Source organism: Protopterus annectens (assembly GCF_019279795.1). Lineage (NCBI taxonomy): Eukaryota > Metazoa > Chordata > Ceratodontiformes > Protopteridae > Protopterus > Protopterus annectens. The sequence goes on from NC_056726.1 coordinate 348,739,999, forward strand.
AGAATTTGATTCCATCTAATTATGAAAAAGAGATTGTTCATTGTATTTTCATTCATATGGGGGTTGAGATTAAATCCAGTTAGAAGGGGATTTTTTTCTCAAATTTTTTTTTTGATTTTCCAAATACATTTGAATGAATTCTGTAGCATTTATATATAACATCTTAAATAACTATGTACACGATTTACATTAGCCTGACACTATAACATATCTAGAAGGGGATTTTATGTAAAGGAAGAAGGGGGATTAGGGTTAATTAACCCAATTCATGTGGCTTCCTTGAATTTGTATAGGGACTTAGTAAGTTATAAAAAAGGGGAATGGGAATGTGACAGAATACATTTTGTATGTTAAATACAAGTGTTTTGGGGGAAAATGGCAAGTTTATATGAATGAAGACATGAAGGAGCACCAAAACCAACTATTTTTATGGAAATTGAATGTAAATATTGTCAAAAATGGGAAAGAATGGTATTTGAATATTATAAAACATTATTTTATTTTTCCCTGGAAAAGCTTAGAGATAAAAAAAAAAGAATGCTATTAAAATGAGATTTATGTGGTGTAAAAAGTATATGAATGTAAAGATTTTTTTGTGGAGATTATCAATAGGTAAACTACCCATTAAGAAAGCAAGAAAGAGTATGTATCCATTGTAGGGAACTTGAAACAGAACATTTTTTTTTTTAATCTAGAGTAAAGAAGTTATGGGAAGAAATACGTAACAAAATGTTTAAAGGTTTTGAAAAGGTTGAATACTTAAATATGAACGTGTTTGAATATGGATGTTATGGTAACAAATAATAAAGTTGAAAAAAATGATAAAATATTTTTTATTCTATGGACATTACGGATTAATGAAGTAAAGTTTAATGGGAATGGGTTTTTTTCTGAAATCTTGAAGAAAATATGTTTTTGGCTTTGGAAAAATAGGGTGGGGGTGTTTAATCTGAAATTATTTTGTACTGTACAGATGTGGAAATAATTGTAAATGTATACCATGTAAATAATGTGTATAAATAATTATCAATAAAGAACCCTACTGTTTTCATAGGGGGATGTGAATGGATGTGGCACTTCTAGTTTCCATTCTGAGCATGGAAGAAGTTTAGAGAAACCAGGAGGAGAGTGAAACAAGGATGGGGTGCTCGGAGCATAGCAGTGATGCTATGAAATCAGTGCAAAAAAAGGTTGTTTTTGTTGAAGAAAAATGTCTGGAAACAGTGGAAGAAAGTGAAAATGCAAAGGCAGTCAAGCCTTTGTTGGAAAATGGTTGTAAATGTAATGAAGTTGAGAAAGCGTCCAAGCTTTCTCAGAGTGAAATTAACAGAGAGGAAAAGCTGTTAATGGACTCTTGAAGTATTCCAACAAAATATCTTCAGAGATGAAGAGCCAACACAGAGATATGTTGCCACAACCCTCCAGTTGGGAGGGTGGTGGGATGATTTACTCATGGAGTTAGTAAATGCTAGTGAACCTGAAAGTGGTAATGATGTTTCATGGGGAGGCTTAGAAAGAGGATGTTTTACAGGTCGGGAATAGATGTTTCATGGGGAGGCTTAGAGAGAGGATGTTTTACAGGTCGGGAATAGAAAGACATAAGCTGAAAAGTACAGGAAAAAAGATTTTTAAGGTATGAATCAAAGCAAGAGGGCAAAATGGACATATAAGGTTTGGAGGAAATAATAATGCCTTTAAGATTAAAAGCATTTGAGGTAAAGTATTCATATAAATAAGACATTTTGTGACATTGTTTTTGAGACTGGTCAAATAATGGAGATTTTTTTAGGTATGAAAAAAGACTCTATTCCTTGGAACTTTTATGTACTCGGAGCATTTCAAAGGGAGACTAAGAAAAAAAGGTTGAAAAAATTACCTTAAAGCATTTATTAAGTTTATGCAAAGATGTGATTAATATCATAAAGGTTTATGATAGAAGTTTATGGATGGGTGCATGGGATTGCAATATTTTGAATAAATTTTAGCATTGTGCATATTCCAAGTATTATGAATGTGGATATGGACAAAAGTATGGTAAAATATTGGGGTCAGCCAAAGACACTTTGTGTGTGGAAAGTTGATCATTTAATTGTGAAAAAGTAAAATTTTTGCTTGTAGAAAGACAGGACGATACAAGTAACTGTGAAGCAAAGTGTTATAAATTTAAGAGAGTAGGATTGGGGATGGAATGTAAATTTTAAAGTAACAGAAGAGATGGTAGAAACATTAATGGAACAGAATCAAGAGAGTGAGGATATAGAAATCCAGAAGAAATGTCGTGTATACATGTAGAATATGAAGACATAGATAATTTGCAACATAAAGAAGAACTAAAAAAAAGTCAGTAATGAAAGTTTTAATTTTACTGAAGGAGAAGAAGAGTCTGGATTGAGTGATAGTGAAGATATAAAACAGAGTTTAGTCAAGCAAAAATTAAATTATATTGGAAAGAGTTTGAGATAGAAAAAGGAAAACTGTAGAAGGACATAACCTTTCCCTTAACATCTTAATATTACACTTAAGAAAAAAATACATTCTGTGTGAGGAACTTGCATTAAATGTTAATAGTTTAAAGAATATTACAAGGAGAATAAGCATCCTTTAATGGTAAAGGGTAGTAGGCTTTTAATAAAAGAAGAGACAAAAATTGGAAGTGTATTGGAGAAAAATGTAATTTTAACTGTGGGAGAGAAGTGTGTTCAGGAATAATTTTGTATAAGGAAACTATAACATTTTTAGATACTATCGTCGTTGTAGTTCAAGCTAAGACTCTTGATGTAAGATGCGGAGATCAGGTATTTAGAATTATAGCTGTTTATGCATATTTAACACAAAAAAGGGGAAGAGATGTTTAAAAGATACGATTCAATATGTAGAAGTAAACATGAATATAATCATGACAGGAGATTATAATTATAATATATGGCATAAAAAAGAGCACATAAGATGTTATATATTAAAAAGGTATGGAGATTTATGTATTTGGAGTAGGAGTAGTTACACTTGCACTAGAGGTGAACTAAAATTTCATCAGGGTTGAAAATTATAGATGAGATTTTAGCAACATTTTTTTGGATCACATGGCTATCTGGATTACTTTGAGAAATAATTCTGATTACATAAAAATAGGAAATGGAATGAAACAGATTAATGAAGTTAAATGGATTGATGAAGGGAAGATGGCTACAATAAATTTATGGAAGGACCATACAGAAATGATGTGGTATAGGTCCATATGTTCATAGGTGTTTACTTGGCTAACAACCACAAGGGCCTTTCAAGTCTAGCCATGCATCCCAAATCTCTGACAAGTTCTGATATCCTTGACAAGTGTAAGCATGGGCCTGGGAGATTAACGGACACAGGTAACCTGTAAATAGTTCAAGACATAGGTGCCAAACCAGGGATGAATTTCCGGTTTCCCATCCAATTATCCAAGTTGCACTTGAATTGGGCTAGGAAGGAGCTCTGCTTCATATGGATGGGGAGCATGTTCCATAGACGCGGTATTGTCTGGGATACATACCTCTATATCTCCAACGGGTCCTATTTATATTACAGGCAAGGTTTAAGTCTTTTTAGAACGGGTAATTCTGGTGTTGTTTTGTGGATATGCAGGAGGCCCGTCAGAGGGTTTTTATAAAGATTGGTCAGAATGGTGGTTGTATTTAAAACAAAAATATAAAAGATGTTCTATAAGCTGGAAATATATTGAAGGAAGGAAGGAAAAATGCATTAGTAAGGACATTTGTGTTAGCTTAAAATAACTTTCTTTGTATTAATTTCCTATCAAAGAACAGGAATTATATGACTTCAAATACAGTGTTATATAAGCAAATATATTTTACAAGGAAAAGAGGAGGAAATTGCACCATATTTGAGTAAAATTATTAAAAAATGATAGTATCATGAGACAAATGGACATGTCTGATATATTACATAGTCCGCAATATGAGATTATTTAAATAGAGGGATATGTTAAAATTTTAGTGGAAATAAAATCCAATATACTAAGGAATGGAAAGTAGATTTTTTTTTTCAGATGCAGATAAAAATTTGGAAAAGTGGAAGAATTGGGAAGTATTTTAGTAAAAGTAAATCTGGAATCTGCAGCAGTCCAGGTGGAATAGTGTATAGAATGTATAAGTTACATTAATTCAAAAAATATATTTTTAAAAGTGTTTAATGAATAGTTAAGAAAGGGAATTTAATATAAAGAGCTGTGTAGTGGTATAATTAAAATTATATGGAAAAAAGGCAGTATAAGTGAAATACAGAATTGGAGACCCTATAGTTCTTAATACTGATTACAAGATTTTTATGAACATTTTGCAAAAAAGGTTGGAAAGTAAATTAGGTGAGATTATAAATAAAATATTTATGGGAAAAAAGTGCAAGATTTACTATTGGAGATTAGATAATTAGTGGATGACTTTTATTATATAAGGTTCAAACAAAGTTAATGGTGGGTGATTTAAGTAAAATCTTTGATTCAGTTTAACATAATACCCTATGGAGAGCATTTTATAGCTATAATGTAAGATAAAAACTGTATTACGCTTATAGAATAAATGTAGTTAAGGTGGTAATAAATGGTTGGTTGTCTTAATAAAGAGATTGTGCTTGAAAAAGGAATAAGGCAAGATTAACTTTGAGTAGCATTATTTTTTTGTGGTAGTAATTGATGTGATCTCGACGCGTGTTAATAGAGAGATGATGAATATAGAACTAATGAAGGTATAAATATTCTGATTCTGTCATACGTGGATGATCTTTTTGTTACAAGAAATCAGAAAGGAATGACTTAGTGTGATGCATTATTTACAGGAATTTATACAGTGGATATTTTTTTCTGTAAATACAGATAAAAGTCAAGGTTTAGGTTTATAATAAAGGTATGTTAGGAGGTGTTAATTTTAATATGATACGGATAATATACTTGGATTAACTTTTGGGAGGAAAAAATTTAAAGGTCATGGAAAACACATGCATATTTTGGAAATCCTTTATAAATTATCCTTTAATAAAAAATATATTTGATTAATTCAGTTTTACACTCTAGAATTGCTTATTTAGCAAGTGTATTTAGTATCCCACTGACAGTTGAATAGGTATTTTATACTATTATATTTACATTTCTTTGGGAGGCCAAGGTTAAATCCAGTAAAAAGAGAAATTTTATATGTAAAAAAGGTGATGGTTTCTGACTGATTAAATCCTACAGAGTGTATACAGCCTCTTTAGACTTAAAAAGCTTGAAGGATAGTGATAATTCATTACTGATGAGATTTTTAAAATTTTAAATGTAGTACTGAATGGATTCATTTTGAGTTTTAAGAGGAGGAGGATGTGATAATGAGGAAATGAATAATTATCAAGGCAAAATTCTGCTTTGGAAAATAAAAATCAGTGAAATTGAAAATGAGAGAAAGTTTTGGTATCCTAACATTATGGAAACGTTTTTTTACATTTATCCGTGGAAAGATATGCCCAAAAAAGGGGATGCAGTTAAAGCAAGAATGGAAAGATATAAAAGTATGTGGGAATGTCAAGATTTTTTATGGAGGCTAATGATACAGAAATTACCAGTAAAAGCAAAATCCTTACAAAAGCAAGAATAATAGAAATTTCAAATTGATTGCAATATATGCAACCAGTGAACATTTTTAAGTTTTAAGAGTTAAATCATTATGGGAAAACATGATAGATTTAAAATATTTAGAAAATTATACAGATGTAAAAAGACTTAAAATGGGTATGATTTGAGTATGGATGTAATGAGGACAAGACAAAGTCATGTTTTCTGTAATTTGGATAATATGGAATTAGAATGAAGGAAATTATGTTTTATATAAAGCGAAATTTAGCAAAGATGTTAAAATATGATTTTGGCAGTGGAAAGTGGAGTGGGGGTCCAGTAATGTAAAATGAGTACTCTCCTTTTACTAAAAAAAAGTGATATTTCAGGTGTTTATCAAAAACTGTTAAATTTTATGAATAATGTATATCTTGTAAATAAGTTAAATTATATATATATATATATATATATATATATATATATATATATATATATATATTGTGAATAAGATGAATTTAGTATGTAAGTAAGGATTATTTAAATAACGGACTCCCTACTGTTTTCATAGGTGTGTACTAGGCTAATGGCCCTGGAGCCTTTACAAGCTTAGCCCATAGGATTACCCTGGCAACGTGCCACCCGACCTTAGTTTCCAGTGCCTCTGTAGAGTAGAACCACTGGAGTGATCACTGGGGTGAATTTTCTATTTCCCATCCCCTCATCGAGATTCCTCTTGAAGAGTGCCAGTGAGGTGCTCTGTTAGACATGTATGGGAAGTCTGTTCCATAGCATGGGAAGTCTCTGGTGTATGAACTTGTCCCTCCAGCACATTCTCTTGATTGTGGTAATGAGGTTGAGATCTCTGAAGCATGTGGTGCGGAGGGATTGGGATTTCTTTAGAGGTAGTATTTCTAACAGAGCTGAGTCAGACATGGCTTTATACGTCAAGCAGAGATCGCCTCTAAGTAGGCGATAAGAGACAGAGAAAAGTTGGAGTTTTTTGAGTCTATCCATATAGGACAAGTGTTTAAGGCCTACGATCCTCTTTGTGAGGTACTTTTGCGGCCTCTCCAGTTGTTGCAGATGTATAGTGAGGTACATGCCAAATGGGGCATTGTACTCGATGATTGGCCTAATGAGGGAAGAGTAGAGGGAGATGATGACCTCTTTCTTCCTGGACCAAAACCCTTAGTAATGAGATGTGCCATATAGAAGGACTTTCTGACCACAGTGGCAGTGTGGTAGTCAAAAGAGAAGTTGCTGTCAACCTGTGTTCCCAGATCTCTCATAATGCCTTCTGTGTTCAGTGGACTACCATTGATGTGGTAGTTCATGGGAACTGGGTTTTTTCCAAAGGGGATGATGACACATTTTTTGGCATTGAGCTTAAGACCATGTTTCTGATACCAGTAGCTGGTCTTAGTGAGTCCTTTCTGTAGGATGTCAACATCACTTGGGGAGTTAATAATGGCTCCCAACTTGCAATTGTCTGCGAACTTTGTTAGCTAGAGTCCCTTTCATGTTGGACTGGACTTCTGAGAATTAGATACCAAACAGGAGAGGACCCAGAACCGATCCCTGTGGGACACCACTCGTGACTGGTCAGCAGTCTGACTTGAGTCAGCTACTTTCACATTGTGGTTCTATCTGTGAGCCAGTTTGCAACCCACCTAGTGATATAGGGGTTGATGCCTAGCTTAGTGAGTTTTTCTGTGATTCCTGAGTGGGGAATGGTATCAAAGGCCTTGGCCAGATCAAGGTAGGCTATATGAACCACCTTGCTTTCATCCACAGCTCTGGTGACTGACTCAAAGAAGTCGACCAAGTTGAGCAGGCATGATCTACCCTTCACAAAACCGAACTGTGTGGGATCAAGGGTTTGGAGAGTCCCTATATCCTTGTTTATTAGGTCCATGAAGATCCGTTCCAAAGCTTTGCATATCAGACTTGTCAGGCTAATGGGGTGATAGTTCCCAGGGTCTGTAGTCGCTCCTCCTTTGTGGAGAGGGATGACTATAAGAGTGCACCATTCGGCAGGGACAAAGCCTGAGGTGAGGCTGTGATTGAACAGGGCACACAGGTGAGGTGCCAGTTAACTCTGTAGTTCATGTAGAACACAGCCAGGGATATTGTCAGGTCCCATAGAAGCTGTATTCTTGGCCTTGGACAGTTCTGTTTTAACCTGTGCAACAGTAATACTGGCTGCCTGGCAATCTACAGGTATTGTGATTTGGTCCTTTTGGGGGGATAGATAGGATAAATTGGCACTGAATCTGTCTGCCAGTATTTTAGCAATATCTGTTTGCTCAGTATAGGAGGTACCATTGTATAGTAGCTCAGAGCAAATTTGGGTATTGCCGTGGAGGTTCTTTACATAACTGTAGAAGGCCTTGTGTTTGTCTTTACTATCTGCTGCAATTCTGTTTTCATAGCTAGCTTTAGAGGATTTGATGAAGGATCTCAACTTTTTGTAGAGGCTGATGAGGGTTTTTTTCCAGTCTTGGGACTTCACCTTATTCTGCATCAGTTTCCTCTTTCTGTTGTAGGCTTTGTTTATAGCAGGGGACCACCAGATTGGTTTCCTTTTTTTGGAGGAGAGCATCTTGGTTCTATTGGGTATGGCGAGATCCATGCATTTGTGTTCGTACAGTGCATTGGTGTACGATTTGATGGTCATGCAACTGTTCTCCATTTGCGATAGATATTGTGGATCTTTAGCATCCACCTGTGCTACCACCAACTTGGGCATATGGGGCCTTTGTTTAATGTCTTGTCAAAAAGACAAAGTGACAGGCTTTATCAGCTTTTGAAGTTGGTATTTGAGGCAGTAGCAGAAAAAGCTCTGCAACTGTAAATAAAGTAGCTGCTGTGAAAAGAAAATTAGCGATTTAAGCTGGGTAAAGATTTTTGAAAAAAGATGTCTAAATGATGGGAAAACAAATTACTGATCTTTAGAATTTTGCAATTTCTTTCTGAAAGCAACTAATAGGAAACAGAGGAGAAAGCATTTATCACTTCCATGGAGAACAAGATGTATTTGCTGCAGTGCTAAGTAATGTGCTTTTTGTTTCAGAGGACAGTTTGGTGGGCAGTGTGTAATTGGGCTGGTTGCACAATTAAGTTCTTTTCATAGAGCAAGTTGCAGTGTTTTTGTAGTGAGTGACTGCAAAGGAAAACAAGCATGATGATCATTCCCAGTAGTGTTATATTGAACAATGCAGTTACACTGCAGGTGAGCACCACTACAATTTTAGCTCAGAAAGCAAGAAATCTAAATTTAAAATGTGGTTTTATTTTTTTTTTCTCTTGCTGTTAAAGGCATAATTATATGCCCGCCAATTTCTTTGGCTAGCAAGTACAGTGGAAAATGATCACAGAACAAAATTAAGAAATATATATACAGAAACAACAAGGCTACAAACCCAAAAAGATATTTATTAAATACTTCTCTAGCACTTCAGCTCAAAGCCTTGAAGGAGTAAAACAGTAAAAAAACATCAGTTACACATCTTGTATACTTAAAAAAACAAGCAATAAATCAAATACATTCAAAAACCTCTAGCTTAAAGAGCCAAATACTAATTTAAAAAAATTCACCCGTTTATAATATACATTTCCATTTACATTCAAAATTAAACCCTTGGGCATCAGTGTCATTTTAAAATATACACAGTTTCCTTATACAATTTCACACTCGCCTGCTCCAAAATAGTACCTTGCAATAAAAGGGATTACTTTTGTGATATTGTTTAAAATGTGCTGCAACTGTGCTTTCTATTTTCTTTTGTATATCTCTTGCAGTCTACATTTAAAAACTTTTTTACTGTCTCCAATATAAAATAAATTACATAAATTTCTGGGGGCAGAAATGATGCCTTCACTGTTGCAGGTAAAAGTCTTAAAATCAATAACCTCCCCTTTTTACTACTTTCAAAAGATGGAACTACATTCCTACAGCTACAGCACTTGCCACGTGAAACCATACCCACCAAAGAAACATTTGGAAAATAATCTTCATGTAAAGTTGGTGTACTAACAGATCTCCTATACTACGCCCCCTCTTAGAAGATATCAAGGGCTTATTATTAATTGAATAACACAGTTCTCTATTTTTACCTAAAAAGACCAATACTACTTGAGTAAATTAATCACTATATCTGAAAAAAACACTGTGTAAATAGTGACAGAATAAATATCATTTTTTAGATTTGTCTTCATTCCTACTATTATAGGTTGTATTAATATTTTTATAAGATTGAGTAAATGTATGATTATATTCTTTTCCTTTTATAACTTTACTATAAACCTCAATCACTACCTTCTTATCTTAACCTCTTCTAATAAACATGTCCATAGTTCTTTTAGCTTCATTGAAAAAAATGTATTTATTCGTTAGAGTCTCCAAAGATGTAGCAACTCACCATATAGTAATGAAGAAATCAAATAGGGTGGCTGACATCTGTTGCCATGTAAATATTGCCCACCCTCATCAGATTTTCTGTATATACTAGCTATACTTTTACGAGATGCCACGGTGGTATGGCGGTAGCATTGTTACCTCACAGCAAGAGGTTCTCCCTTCGATTCTCGGCTGGGCTTGGGGAGTGCCTTCTGTGTGGAGTTTGCATGTCCTCCCCGTGGTTGGGTAGCCTTCGAAAGACATGCGTGCGTAAATGGGCGTGCCTTCATTTAAGGTTGGGCGTCGAGCTGGTACCTCGGCGTTTCGTAAAAATCTACTGCCAGTCATTAGCGGACCGGAGTTCCGCTGTGGCAACCCCTTACCAGGAAAAGCCAAAAGACAAACAACAACAACTAGCTTTAATTGTACCACTATTCATCCCTTCCAATTGAATATCCAAAAAAGAAACTTGTTGGCCTATTTGTAGGCCATCAAACTTACAGAAGAACACGTTTTTTTTAAGTCCTTAACAAAATCATCTACTATTTCCTTATCACCTTTACAAATATTAAATCATCTATATATCTAAAAATAATAGAATATGTATAATGGGCATAATTGTATGAACAAATATATTCTTTCAGACAAGCCCATAATTCACATGCATGTGTGCAAAAGGAGCACCCAGAACAGTACCTTGAATTTGATAGTATGTTTCACTGTTAAAAGTAAAAAGTATATTGATAGGGCAAAAATGTGCTAATTCAATTACATAATTAGAAACAGGACTATCACATAAAAAGTAATTTAAAGCTACCATACGTATATACATAATATTGGTATATAATCTTTTAACATCCAAAGTTAACCAGTACATTTCTTCACTCCAACTTAACCTATTCAACTTGGTCAGAAAATCTGTAGTGTCTTCAATGTAGGAAGGTAATTTTAATAACAAATTGACGAAGATAATCATGTAAAAAAAAGACCTGTATTGGGTAAAAAACAAAAAAAGTTTTTATGTATTTTTGGTAAGCAATAAAAAGTTGGTAGGTTGCATTTTTGTACACTAAATATCTTATCAATATCACTTTTGTTTAAATAACCAAGCATGCACCCTTTATCCAATATCATATACATTTTTATCAAGTTTTTACATAAGTAATTTTATTCTCTAAATATATAGAACACATATGCAAATATTTGTAATGCAGAATAACAACATTATTACTCTTATCTGCCAGTTTAGTAATCAGATTTCTAGTGTTACTTTTGCAGTCTGTTCATTCAGCCTTCATCATATTATACGACACATGACATTTATTAACCATAAAATCATAGCACTTCCTCAACTGCAGTATTAAACATAGCAGAAAAATGTTTCACGTTTTCATGTATAAATGGTAGAATAAAACAACTTTTGCTTATAACCAGTGATGTATTCAGCAAGGAATAAGCATTAATTTCATCTACCTCTGAAGCACAAGAATAAAAAGTACCCTGTCTTTTACAAGAATCATTAAATTCTTCTTTACTATTATGTACTTCCAAATAATTAGTCCCAATTTGCCTAAAATGATACAGAAGATACAGCATGCATACCATTTAAAAATCTCACATTTCAAAACATGTAGGTGAGTTAAGACTGTAGGAATGAACTTCAAACCTAAATTTAAAATGGATAATTTATCTGATTTTGTATACGAATGTTTAACACAGAGTTCAAAGAATGTCCATTAAAAAAACATGTCATTGCCATCTTCACCGTTTACGAAAATGTTGCTGTCTTTCCCAGGTCATACCATGTCCATATCTCCCTCTCCTTATATTGTACAGATTGTTTATCTCTCTGCTCCCTGTCTTGAAAGTGGTTCTGGTTATCTGGTTCTCTCACCGTTGGTAAAGGAGGAAAGATACATCACTGCACATTCAGATGTAAATTTTGCTCCTTCCGAGGAAGCAAACCAAACTCTTTGTTTATGGCAACGGTTAGTCTTGCTTGTGCAGATATATGTAATCCGTTCTGCCGATTTGGTTTTCTAGCAGAAAGCCCTGCCCTATTTGTAATCTTATGCACCTTGCTGTAACTTAACTTAACTTTTTCTCCACTGTCAGCTTCTAAATCTAGAAGCTTGTTATTGATGTCTATTATACTTGTATTTAATTGGGTAGCATTTAGATGTTTCAATAACTCGTTCTATAATACTTGAGCTTCATCTTTAACCTTATGTCTTAACACATCTCTCTTAATCAAGACTTCCATCCATTCTATAAATCAGGGATGCGCTGCAGCCACCTAGCAAGATCAGCAAGGTCAAAAGGAGTGCTAGGACTTTTAAACATATACAGGCCTCTTGGAGTGATGCCATGCTCCAGATATCTTCTCAAACCTAATATATTCAAGTAAACATTAGTTTCTTTGATCATTAGCTTTTCTAATTTGTCACATATACTTTGTAACTCCCCTGATCAAGTAGAAGCAGCACAGTGTCCAAAAAAATTGAAATGAAGCAGTAATTCCAGGCATCTCCATTCCTGATGTGAAATTGTCTGTCTGGAGATTACTCCTAGTATCTTCATGAAAAATACGGGTAATAGTTCAGACAACCACAGAACAAATTAAGAAATATACACACAAGCAACAACACTGCAGACCCAAAACAGATATTTATTAAATACTTCTCTAGCACTTCAGCTCAAAGCCTCCAAGGAGTAAAGCAGTAAAAAAAACATCACTTACACATCTTATGTACTTCAGAAAATCGAGCAATATGTCAATTACATTCAAAAACCTCTAACTCTTAAAGCCAAATGCTAATTAAAAAAAAAAAAAAATTCACCCATTATAATATACATTTCCAATTACATTCAACATTTAAACTCTTGTGTATTAGCGTGTCATATTTTAAAATAAACACAATGTATTTATACAATAATTTATCTTCCCCAAAATTTCACACTCACCTTCTCTAAAATAGTACCTTGCAGTAAAAGGTTATTTTCATTATATTATTTAAAATATGTTGCATAGTTTTATTTTTATCTCGTGTTCTTGCAATCTGCATTTAAAAGTTCTTTTACTGTCTTTTTTATAAAATAAATTACATGGGGAATCTGAGGGCATAAATAATGCCGTCAGTGTTGCGAGTAAAAGTCTTACTAGTAAAAAGGGGAGGTTATTGATCCTATCAAAATATTACATTCCTACATCTGTACTTGCCACATGGAAATGTACCCACTAAAGAAACATTGGAAAAGTAATCTAAATATAAAGTTGAGAAAACAGTGGAAGTTAATACCCAAAATATAAACTTAACCCAAAATTCAGTGCAAGCCCAAGAAGGATTCCCCTAAAGCAAGGAAAATGTCTTTATACTCTTGCTACCTGTATTCAAAAATGAGTGAAATATAGCCCATATTGAATGTTTTTCCATTGATAATTTAAAATAAAACCACTGAAACAGTGGTCAGAAATAAATATATATCTTTATGTAAAAGCTGAGTTGCAAGTCTAACCCTTGATATTAAAAGGTTAGAGTTTGTTAAAAAGTGCAATTATCCTTGGAGTTCCAAAGCTTAGTGTAATGCAGAAGCTTTGCTTGGAAGGTTCCAATGTCACACTAAACTCAAACAAGGTAATGGTCAGTAGTACGTAGTCTCTGGATACTATTTCCAAAAATATTCACCTCAAACACATCCAAAGAACTACTCAACGGCTGCATATAAAAACAGTAGATTTATTAGTGAGCGCTTTCGTGGTGTTGAAACACCACTTCTTCAGACTAAGTCTTTCAGATTCGGATACCACCGTACCTCTGAGGTCTTCACCTTGTGAGCAAAGTCCCATAACAAAGAAATCTGGGGAAGGGATAATGCTCATTAGACATGTGCTGTCCCCAGAAATGTCTACAACTCCTGATTTGCTTGGAAAAGTGATTAAGAGAATCACTTGGCCAGTAAAATTTTAGTGTAGAAAGGAAAAGTAACTGCCATCCCTCATTCACTGCTATGAAAGTACTCCAGTGGAGCAGGTAAGTTCAGCAAAGATTGTTTGATGCTTTAGTGTGTGCGTCTGTCTATAAATGTGCGCAGGTGTCTGTAGGGGCATGAATGAGACTGCATGTGCGTGTTTTGTGCATGCAGGTGTTATTGCTATGTGTTTCCATGAGTTTAATCTTGTGTGGTAGGGGGCTGGGTGGAGGGTTTTATTGTTGATGAGTGGCTGTGTGTGTGTTTGTGTACGTATGGAGGAGGGGGTACCTTTGCTAATGCAGTGTATGGGCCAGTGGGGAAAACATTGGATCATTCAACTCTGAAAGGGTTAGTGTTTAATTCCAAGGCGTGGCAATGAGCCAGTAATGAGGTCTTTCTCATGGCAACCATACCTACTTGTCAGTCCCATTTTGTTACAATCCTATTAATTGACCATCTTGCATTGAGCAATTAATGTAAATGGTGAGGATTTTATTGAATTGTGTTCTGTGAGTTTCGTTCAAGTTTAATCAGTAAGCAATTGCATAACTGTCACTTTTGGTGTGAGGAAATACTTGCTTCTTGCTTCTGTATAGCATTTTTTCAGTTTGTTGTCCAAAACAGAATATAAATCTCAAGATTGTAAACACTTGTGACATGAAGCAGCACTGCTTGTAAAGTAGTTAACTGGGAAATCTGTACATGTAATTAATGTCTGATGTCATTCTTGTTTCTGTAAGTACCTATGTGTTTGTTTCTTTTTCATTTATATTGTGCGTGTATTAAAGTGCAGTGGTTAAAACGTTGGCTGGCTTCTTACCAACAGTGTAGTACTAGAGATGGATTTCATCGTAAGTATGGATATTCTGAAAACATGTAACGTAGCAAAAAAGTAAAACTGTTAGATATGTATGTGGATGTGGTTATTGACTAAAGTGTGTAATGATGTGCATTCAAATAACTCTTGTTCACATCCTCTTTATGCCCTTCTAAAAGTAGAAGAGCCCACCTTACCTGCTGGTCAACTCCTCTATTCCTTCACCAAACTATGGAACTCACTTTCACCCTCTAAGAAACACAGGCAGCACCACCACCTTCAAACAAATACTGATGAATCATCTCAGCTCTTCCTGGCTATGTACCTGCTCTATAATCTAACCTTCTCCTTATGTGATAACTAAACTCCTTTGCTTTTTGCTACTCCTGACTAATATTTTTTCCATGATTATTATTTTTCATCACTTGTTGATACTGGTACAATAATGCTGAGTAATATATCTCTGTTTCTACCTGTTTTATTGACTTCATCTGGCAACCAAAAAAATTCCTTCTTTTATATTTATATTATGTATATATTACTGTAATCACTATGTGTAACACTGGATCTACTTTTGTACCAATTAATGTTTAATATTTTGTGTAGCTATGTTCATGTCTCACCAGGCCTCCACTGAAAATGTTTTTTTTTTTTTTTTTTAGGACCGGTGGACTTTCCTGTAAACAAATGCAATAAATAAATAAAAGCAGGAGTTACACTGGTCTAATGATATGTATTACAGTATTGTTAATTTGCACTGGTTCTGTTTCTGACTCTGGGGTAAGTTCTTTGACTGACTAGAGTTGCTTCTGAAAAGCACTGGGTCATCCATATTGAAGATGACATTTAATCAGGATGTTTAAGGGTAACCAGATATATAGGGAGAAGAGAAATCATCTTAATGAAGTAGAAGTGAAGAAAAAAAAGTGGAAACAGCTTTAAAGCTCCTGTTGATGAAACAAGATCCAGTTCAGGCAGCTTTGTTCTATGTTGTACTTGCTTATTCATAGAAGTGAAGAAGATGGTATTTGATACTTTTGTTGAAGTCTCCAGATATTGCAGCATACACTTGGTAAATATTACCTGTGAAGGTAAGACCTGTGGAGTGTGGATGGCTCCATGGTTCAACAGAAAGGAATCCTGATTGCAGCTCCCAATAACCTCTGTTTAACTAGCAGGCCTGCATGTTAAAGGAGTCAGGAAATAAGTGTCTGCTAGCTTGTGCATTCAAGGGGAAGAAACCTATGTAAGAGTCCTGTTAGATTAGCAGCATATTGCAGTTTCAGACAGTGGTGTTAATGGCATCCATATGCAGAGCTCATGGAGACAATACATCTGCCAAGTGCTCTGTTATGTTAGTAAGAACATAGCCGTGAGAATCGCAAACCTGCAGTGTGGCCCTAGCATTGCAGGCACCCTGATGCTCAAGGGAGGGGAATGAGAGAGTTTAACAAAAAATCTGTATGTGTACAGATGGCCATTTAACCCTCCACTGTCACCCTACACCAACTACCACCACCTCCAAGCTTTTGCTAGTAATATAGGAGATTGAAGGGATCTTTAGAGGAAAAATAAGTTAGAGAGATAGTGGAAGTCTAGATTAGAAAAAAATAAACAAAGACTAAGTATGTTATGACCTGCTCAGAAAATTTGTCTCACAACAGGCCATAGTCATTTTAACTGAAAATGTAATAAGGTGATTATTTTTCTTATTAGAATAAAGATATTTTTTTGTTTTTAGTAGACTTTATCAAGAGATGATAGTTTTGTGATTGGTCTGATGTTTTCATAGTTTGGTGGTAGCTCCCTCTTTGGGAGTAGATTGAGAGTTTGATGTTATGTAGTCTAATCTCGCTTACATTCTTACCCGTGGGTTCGGAGCTGAATGTCTGCTCCAACTCTGCCAAACTTTTCTAGCTCTAAGTCTTTCTATTGGCTGGGCTAAGATGGTATCCCATGCTGCACTGCTGTCTATCCCCAGATCTCGTTTGCCGCTCGTGTAGCTTGGATGTGGTCTCGCTCTTGGCTGTGGCTAAGTACCCTTTTTCTTCCTATCAGAGAAATTTGTTGCAAACAAAAAGCTATTTTAATAGCTATTGTGTGATCTTGTCTTGTCTTGTAAAAAATTTAAAAAAAAATTGTGTTTTGGATAGTTTTTTCTGTGGTATCCCACTAGTGGTTTCCAACAGGCTAGGCCCGTTTCATTTAAAGGACCTAGTCTGTCCCCTTGCTTCCTTTGTGTTTTTTTTTTTTTTTGAGTTTACCGGGACTAAGTACCGTTTAAATTAGAGGTATTAGTCCTTTCTCCCCTGTGTTTGTCCAAGGATAGTTTAACTTAGAGATCTTGTGGTAGTTGTATGTTGTAGTTTTTATCCCACCTTGTGATTGTTTTGACTGTTGGTCCTGTTTTTCAGGGTTTGATTTTCTTGGTGACTCATTAGTGTTTGTTAACTATGTCTAAAGATTCTAAGGAGCACAAGCCCTCGGGCTTCAAGAAGTGCTCTAGGTGCAGTTACAAAATGTCCATTACCGATGGACACTCCGTCTGTGTATATTGTCTGGGAGCGATTCATCTCCAGGAGTCGTGCAACTTCTGTCATGCTTTTAGTCCGAGAGTTCTTCGGGAAAGGAAGAATAAGTTGATTTTGAACGGACTTCTGAAACCCTCCTTCGAGGAGGGTCTGGAGAGTGCTTCCAGCTCTAAGGCTAAATCTTGTAAATCAAAAAAGAGATCTCTGGCTCCATCAGTCTCCTTGGAGCGACCGGAGAAAATAGCAAAGTCTGCTTCGACATCCTCTGCTCCATTGTCCTCTGGGCCGCAGGAAGTGTCAGTTGTCCTGGAACCTGCTTCGGCTCCAATTTTCTTGGAAACTGTTCGGAGCCGATCGCCTAGCGTTAGGCCATTATCCCCTCCTCACAGGTCCCCTTCGGAGAGGAGGTCTCAATCTCCTTCTCTATCCTCTAAATCCTCCAGGACCTTATCGGATGTAGATGTCGATAGAGTGGTGCAGAGACTCCTTCAGTCACCGGTTCTGGCAAAATTGTTCTCGGCTCCGACCCAGTTGGCCCCTCAACCTACTTCAATGCTTCCTCCTCCTCCGAGCACACCTCAGCTTTCGGAGCCAGAGTGCTCGGCTCCGCGTGATGTCCCTAGGTCAGTTCCGACAGCCCCTCCTGCCTTATCGGTGCCTCCATCAGTTCCGACCACATCGGCGCCATCCACGGGGGTTTAGGACTCAGGATTCTTCGGTCGGACCCGAGGGAGAGGCTTCGGGACACCTCTCTGCTCCTAGTCTCCCTCTCGGTGCTTCGGTGTGGGGAAGTTTGACTCCTGTCGTGGCTTCGGAGGCTGGTCGTTCTTCGGATTCAGGGGGACTAGCCTTTGAGGCCATGCGGAGTGCACTGGCCAGGTCGTCAGCAGCATCATGTGGGTCAGTCATTCTGTCCCCTACTGCACCGGTGCATTTCTCTGATCGCCTTCTATCTCTAGACAGCAGAGCCCCAAGGCCTCAGGGTACTCCCTTGAGTGGTCCCCACATTTCTGAGGGCCCCTCAGAGTTTTTGCCTGAGGAGCCACCCAGAAAGAAGATGTGTAAGAGGAAGCACATAGATTCCCAGGATGAGTCTCTCACATCAGACACCGACTACGAGGAATCGGAGGGTCCCATAAGTCATCCTCTGAGGATGTTTCTTTCTCTGACATCATAGAGATTTTGAAGCAAAGAAGTGACTGGCCATCCAAAGCCCCCTCCGAAGAGGAGTTGGTCTTCCGGAAGGCCTTTAGTGCTCAGCCCTCCACCTCCTGGGTATCTCCACCCTTCGAGCTTCTGGCTTTGGTTTGTGGAAGGATGTGGGAAACCCCTGACTCTGTGGAACCAGTCCCCAGGAGACCCAATAAATTTTTGTCTGCTCCTCCTGATAAGGAATTTCTGTCCAAGGGAGTCCCTGTGGATGCCATGGTGGTGGCAGCAGTCACTCAGAAGGAATTGGCTGAGACTTCTTCCACTGTCCATCCTCCTAACAAGGAGTCTAGGACCATGGACCGGTATGGGAAGCGTACCTTTTCTTCAGCGACCCTTACCTTACGGTCATTGAATTATTTATCACACTTTACACTCTTCCAGAGAGATCTCCTCAAGGAGCTTGGAGATACTCTCACGGGTAATGTGTCTGAGGCGGTAGCTCAGACGGTCAATGCTCAGTCGTCTACCCTCAATTCCATTGCAAACTCCTCCATGAGGCTAATTTCCTACGCAGCCGAAGGAGCGAGTAGGGTAGCAAGTTCAGGAGTTGCTCTTAGGAGGCAGGCCTGGATGCGCCTTTGTCATTTCGCGGTGGTCTTCAAGTCTTCATTCACCGACACCCCTTTTGATGGTTCCTCTTTGTTCGGGACCGAGGTGAAAGACACTCTCACCAGGTGCAAGCAGGAGGGAAAAACTGTCTGCCGTAGGAGTCCATTTTTCCCTTCCCTCTAGGCCTTATCCCAAGGCCCAGAGGGGTGGCAAAATGTGGTTCAAGAAATCACAGAGGTTTTTTCCCGCTGCACAAGGTGAGCCCCCCTCCAGAGGCAGGGGAGGGGGTGGTTATTCAGGGAGATGCCGCCCTAGGGGCAGAGGGGGCCCTCGCAACTCCGGAGACTGCGATTCCTTTTGTGGTTCTCCCTACCGCCGCTCCTGATGGGGAGGCCCAACTGTGTGTTTCTGTAGCCAGTCGGGGGTCGAATCTCATTATACCCGGAGGCCTGGCAAGACATCACCCAGGACCAATGGGTTCTACAAATAATTTCTGGAGGATATGTCATTCCCGTCTCGTCAAATCTCCCTTCTGTCAAGAAAATCCCAGATGTTCCACCCAGTCAAAGGGATTACGCAGCTTCAGAAGTTTCAAAGCTGCTAGAAAAAGGAGCCATCCAACATGTCTCCTCAGACCAGATTGGATTAGGGACTTACTCCAGATCCTTTTTGGTGCCGAAAAGGACAGGGGACCTGAGACCGATATTGGATCTCAGTCAATTGAACACCCATGTGCAGAAGTCCAAGTTCCGAATGGTCACATTACATTCTATTCTCCCATTGTTGGGAAAAGAAGTGTGGATGTGCTCCATCGACCTCAAGGATGCTTACTACCACATAAAGATGGACAGGGCATCCAGAAGTCACCTACCCTTCCGGCTGGGAGCCAGTCATTTTCAGTTTCGAGCCCTGCCCTTTGGTCTCACCGCAGCCCCCAGGGTGTTTTCCAAATGCATGGCAGTGGTGACTGCTCACCTGAGACATCAGGGATTCCAAGTGTTTATATATCTGGACGACTGGCTCCTTACTGCCACCACCAGGCATCTACTACTTCAGACCAGGGATGCTACTATCAACCTATGTCAACAGTTGGGCATCACATTGAACTTGGAAAAATCTGCCTTGTTGCCCTCACAGTATGTCACTTTTATAGGCACCGAACTAGACACTGTCCTCATGCGGGCATTTCTACCTCAGGAGAGAATCAAGAGTCCTACAACAACAGATTCATGCCTTGCTCCCTCTGAGAAGGGCGAAGGCAAGATGGGTCCTCCAACTGTTGGGGTCAATGGCTGCTACGATTATGTTAGTCCCTCTGGCAAGGTTACATATGAGGCTCCTCCAGTGGCTACTCTTTGCCCAGTGGTCTCTTCAACATCTTCCACTTTCTCATCCTATTCTCCTCACAGACAGGTGCAAACAGGATCACAGTTGGTGGCTTTGCACCGACAGCCTGAATGCGGGAAAGCCCTTTGTTCCTGCGCCCCCGGTTGCCACGGATGCCTCCCAGATGGGGTGGGGGGGGGCATTATCTAGGCAGGACAGTCCAAGTCATGTGGCAAGAGCATGAGATGCATCTGCAGATCACTGTCCTGGAGATGAGAGCTGTGCTACTAGCGTTGCAAGCACTCCAGAGTTTTCTTCCTCTCTGGACTATTCCAATCCACTCAGACAATATGTCAGTGGTGTGGTATCTGAACAAGCAGGGAGGAACCAAGACATATCCCCTTTGCAGAGAGGCCATGCGAGTCTGGCAGTGGGCAGTGTCTTCCCAACGTTTTCTGGTGGCAACGCACATTCCGGGGAAGTCCAATGTGATAGCAGACAGGCTAAGCAGAGATATTCTGATGCCTTACTAGTGTTCCCTGAACTGTCAAGTTGCGGAACAGATCTTCCGCAGGTGGGGTCAGCCTTGCTGCGACCTTTTTGCTAGTCCCTTTAGTGCAAAATGCAGCAGCAACTTCACGTTGACCCCCCCCCCCCAGGGGGAGTCACCCAAGGACGCTGTAGTCCACGATTGGCCCTCTGGTCTACTATATGCCTTCCCTTCGGTCCCCTTGCTGTCAAAGGTTATTCAGAAAGTGCAATCCTTGGGAAGCAGAATGAGTCTGATTGCCCCGCACTGGCCTCGTCAAATTTTGGTTCCCCTTTCTCCATCCCTACCTTATGGATGCTCCTTAGATTATGGACCCACAACCAGACTTACTGACACACATGTCATGGCAGCTCCATCCCTCTCTTCGGACCCTCCGGTTGACAGCCTGGCTACTCCACTTCCGTCATTAGTTAAGCTTCATTATTTTTTGCCGGAGGTGGTTCATATTTTATTTTCCTCTCATAAACCCTCGACCAGGAAGATTTATTACAGCAAATGGAAGAGGTTTTCAATCTGGGCACATGCCAAAAAGATTGACCTTTACGCAGCTCCAGTTTCGTCTGTATTGGAGTTCTTGTCTATGCTCTTTATTCAGGGTTCAGCGGCCACAATCATTAAAGTCCAATTGGCGGCGATCTCTACCTTTTATGTCGCAGACAAGCCTAGCCTGATGGCACATAGACTCTGTAAGGCTTTCCTGAAGGGCACGTTGTTACTTCGCCCTCCGGTATCGGAACCTGTTATGCCTTGGGACTTAAACTTTGTTCTACAGGGACTTACTTCACCCCCCTTTGAGCCTGCAGCCACTTGCAATTTAAAATTCTTAACTTGGAAGATTGTCTTTTTAGTAGCCATCACGTCAGCCAGACACGTTTCGGAGCTTCAAGCTTTATCAATCAAACCCCCTTATTTGATTTTTCATAAAGACCTGGCTTCTCAGACCGAATCTCTCTTCTTCCCAAAGTGGCGTCAGTCAATAACCTTAACCAATCTATTGAATTGCCAGTGTTTTTTCCCCAGTTCTCACACATGACAGAATTCAAATTTCATCAATTGGATGTGCACAGACAATTACGTTTTTTATTTGCACAGAACGAAAGACCTCAGAAAATCTGATCAGTTGTTTGTTTCCTTTTCGGAAAACAGAGTTGGGTCTCCTGTCTCCAAAGTCACGTTGTCCAGGTGGATTTCCAGTTGTGTTTCTTTCATTTATTCCTCAGGGGGTAAAGATTTACCGTTCTGAGTGAAGGCTCACTCTACTTGGTCTGTATCTGCATCTACAGCTTTTCAGGCCAGATTGTCTATGGATGATATTTGTGCTGCGGCTACTTGGGCATCTCCTCACACCTTTGTTACTCATTACAAGTTGGATGTGGTATCTAGGGGCAGGTCTTCCTTTGGTTCCAAAGTGCTCAGGAGTATTTTCCACGGAGTCTCCCAGGATTTAGGTGCTGGGGACGCTGTCCCACAGGTAAGAATGTAGGCGAGATTGGACTACAGAACATCAAGAAGTTATGTACTCACCATAACGTTCAATGTATATAGTCCATCTCGCCTCACATTCTTTCTTACCCCCGTCCTGGAGGTTAGGTCTGGTTTCAGAGCTCCCTTCATTCTTGGTATGTTCTTCCTTTATTTAGGTGTTGTTATGCATGAAGAATGAGTGCTGGTGCTCGCAGCAAACTAGATCTGGGGATAGAGAGCAGTGCAGCATGAGATACCATCTTAGCCCTGCCAATAGAAAGACTTAGAGCTAGAAAAGTCTGGCCGAGTCAGAGCCAACATTCGTCTCCGAACCCACGGGTAAGAATGTGAGGCGAGATGGACTACATACATCGAACGTTATGGTGAGTACATAACTTCTTGTTTCTAGATGTCCAAGGAGTAGTCAGAAAAAAAAAACATTTGGTCATACGAGTAGAAAGTGGGAGAAAATTAATTATACTAAGGCTTGTAAGGGTGGGTCCAGGCTCTTGGTCTCTGGTTTTCAATGTGAATGGAGACTTTGTATTGGCTTAGTAGTATTTCTGATGCAGAGTGTTTCTTAATGGAAATTCTGTAGGTGCCGAAATTAACTGCCCGATATTGCTGTGGAGTGGGTAGATCACTGTAGATGTCATGATCATAGGAGGTTACTAGGCTAATGGCCCTGGGGCCCTTACAAGCCTAACCAAGAGTTAATTCCAAAAAAAAAACACTGTCAGCACCTGTCACCCCTGTGAGTGAGGGACACAGATGGAACCCCTGGGATAAATTTGTGGTTTCCCATTCACTCATCAAGGTTGTGTTTGAGGAGGGTCTGTTCCAGAGACGGCTCAGCCCCTGGGAGGCCAACCTGCCTCTCTAGCAGGTTTTGTTGATGTCACCCATTAGATTTAGGCCTTTTGAGCAGGTAATGTGCTTGGAGTTAGACTTACGGATATGGAGCATCTCTAGTAGGGCAGGTTCTGATACTGCCTTGTAGGCGAGACACAGATCACCACTGAGCAATCTGTATGATACTGAGTAGAGTGATGGTGATTAGAACCTGTCCGCATAGGACAGGTGTTGGAGGCCATGGATTCTCTTTGAGTTATTTCTGTGGCCTTTCCAGTTGATGCAGGTGTTTGGAGAGATATATACCAAATGGAGCGTTATACTAAATTGTTGGCCTAATGAAGGAGGAGTACAGAGAGGTAATAACCTCCTTTTTTTTCTGGATGCAATCCCTTTACTTATGAGATAACCAAGTAAAAGGTTTTTCTGACCACTGCCGCTACATGATGGTCATATGTGAGATTGTGGTCAACCTGAGTGGGCAACCTGCTTAGGGGGTTGCCGTTGATGTGGTTATCAGTAGGGGCCAAGTTTTTGCTGAATGGTATGATGATGCATTTTTTTGCATTTTAACTTAAGGCCATGACTTTGGTACCAGTCACTTGTTGTTGTGAGACTCTCTTGCAATATGGTAACATCATTTAGGGAGTCCGTGACACCACCCAACTTACAGTCATCCGCAAACTTTGTCAGCCACGGGCCCCTTTGTCTTTGCCTGGACCTCGGAGAAGTAGATGCCAAACAGGAGGGGTTCCACTAGTGACAGGTCTGCTGTCGGAGGTGGAGGCACCTATTTTGACCTTGTGGGTCCTATCTGTGAACCAGTTGGCCACCCATCTGATGAGGTAGGGATTTACGCCAATTGTGTTAGCTTTTCAATGATGCCCGAGTGGGGGATTGTGTCAGAGGCCTTTGCCAAGTCAAGGTAAGCTGCATGTACTGACTTCCCCTCATCCAGGGCCTTGGTGACGGTCTCAAAAAAAAGTCAACCAGGTTCAACAGGCAAGAGCTTCCCATGACAAATCTGAACTGGGTGGGTCAAGTGCTTGGAGATTGTCTATGTCCTTGTTTATGAGATCCATAATAATACACTCTGTGGCTTTACTGATCAGACTTGTCAAGGTAATGGGGCGATAGTTTCCAGAGTCAGTAGTGGCACCACCTTTGTGCAAGGGATGACTATGGCAGTTCTCCACTTTGCTGGAATGAAGCCTGTACTTAGGCTGTGGTTGAATAGGGTGCTCAATGGTGAAGCTAGTTCTTGCTGGAGGTGGTGCAGAATGCAGCCTGGGATACTATCTGGTCCCATGGAATCTGTGTTTTTGCCTTGGATAGGGCCTTTAACACTTGATTTACGGAGATGTGAGGTGTGGGACACATATCGGGTATGTCAAATGGTCCTTTGGGGGAGTGCTTGCACTGTACCCATCTGCTAGCAGGTTGGTTAAATCAACAGGATCAGTGTAAATGGTACCACTGAGTACTAATTCAGAACAAACCTGGGCTTTGTCATGGAGGTTCCTGATGTAACTGAAGAAGGCTTTGTGGTTTCCCTTTGTTTTGGAGGCCAGTTTCAAGTCATAATTGGCTTTGGAGGTTTTCACTAGTGATCTAATTTGCTTGTTGAGACTGAGGAGGGAGTTTTTTTTTTTAATTTAGAATTTGTTCCTTTTTACCTTTTGACAACAGTTTTTTCCTTTTGTTGTAAAGCCTGTTGATTAGAGGATGTCCACCAGACAGGTCTGTGTTTCCTTGAGGAGCAGGCTTTAGTTCTGTTTGGTATGGCTGAGTCTATGCAGTTGTACAAGTGCTTGTATACTGCATTGCCATACTGTTCAGCATACTTGTCTGCATCCTCTGAGGGGGACAGTGGTATGAAGCTACTGATACCCTCCCTTAGGAGGTTGTAGTCTGCTTTTGTGAAGTTTTTTAGCCTGTTTACAGCTGGGGGGATGGGACTGAAACTTTGAATGAGACAGACTGATAATCTGATCTCACCAGGGAAGAACATACTATGGGAGTGGTGCAGCGGTCACCCATGTTGGTGAGTACCAAGTCCAAAATGTTATCTCCTCTTGTGGGGGATGAGACGAGCTGATCTAGTGCGTTAGAACTGATGAAGTCAAGGAATCATTGGGTGAGTGCATTAGTGCAGGAATAGTTCACCCAGTTTGTGGTGGGTAGTTGAAGTCACAAAGTATCAGGGTGTTGGGGGGGGTACCTTGATAGAGTTCAGTAGGTCCAGGTAGGAGGAGTGAGTGTCCTGAGTCATGGAGGGGGGGTCTATACTATAGCTGGTTGTAACTTGGATGGGTGTCTTGCCAACCGTCATTTGCACCTGGAGCAATTCCAGTGCGTCATGCTGGCAAACCAGTCTGGAGGTGTGCCTGTCCTTAATGAAGATAGAGACTTTACCATCCTTAGTCTTTCCATCCTTAGTCTTTCCAACCTCATTTTGGGGTCAGAATGTGTGGAATGAGGTATAGCCTGGTAAGGCAGGGGTGCTCTCCGCAGCCCTGAACCAAGTTTCCATGACCGCACAGATATTGGCATCTTCCTCTGTGAGGAGAGCCTCCAGTGAGTGCATTTTCAGGTTAAGGCTCCTAGCATTAAGCAGCATGACCATCAGTTTGCTTTTTGATCTTTTGTGTTGGAAGATTTGACTTTGGAACATAGCCTAAAAAAGGCACAATGGGGGAGGCAAGAGCCTTGGCCAGGATCTGGAATCGCAGGGGTGGGAAGTAGAGGCAGTCTCTGGCAAAGCATCAAGACCTGTCAACAATGTCTTCCCAACAGACAGATACTGGATCCCCTTGTAAAGACACCAGAAATTAAGTCTATTGTTGAAGTCAGTTATTTGTTATTGGTATTGTGGTATCATTCTTGGTGAAGGTAGGATTCTGCTTAGGGCTAGGGTCATACCTGCCTGAGACAAATACTCTTGAGAGCTCAGTCATGTCTCTCTTCATATAATCCAGGTAGGTACATCTCAAGTCATTCACACCAACATAGACCATGACAGAGTTATACTTGTACCTGTTGTGGAGAGACCTAAGTGCATGCGTGATGATGTGAACTCTGGCGCCTGACAGACAACTGACCGTGACAAACTTCTTGTTGAGCCAGGTGAGGGGGACATTGGAGTGTCTCACAACAGAGTCGCCAGTGACTAGTATGTTTGGTTTATTGTATTGCCTTATGGGCTGCGTTGGTTTATTATTATGACTTATGGGCTGTGTTTGTGAGACACTGGTATGTTGTCTGCTGTGTGTGATGTGTTTGGTGTTGTGTGTGGAATGTTTGAGAGTGTGTTTTGGAGGTCTCTTGTTTAGGTAACTTTTTATCGAGGACCACTGCATTGGTGGGTGGGTGTTCTGCTTGGCTGTGTGATGTGGGTGGTGTGTTGTTTGTGCTGGCAGTCTCCTCTTCGTCAGGAGTACTGACTGTGGTGCGAGAGAGCATGAATTCCAGGTTACTGATGTAAATGCAATTCTCACTAGTAGAAGAATTGTTTGCTAGGAAAAGGGGACTGTCCGTGAACATGAGGCAGTTGCTACACTGTCTCCGTATGCCCATGTTGACCAGGCTGGCAGGAGAAACTGGTGGACATTGTCCAGACATAGTGTTCTGAATACTTGGCGGACTTATGGAGAGAGAGAGTTTTGATATGGGTTTGTCCATAAGAGTGTAGACCTTCGAAAATGTAAAATAACTGGACTGAAGCACAACTGCTAAAATCAAAACTGAGATGCTAAAATCAAAACTGAGATGCTTAGAATCGCAGAAAAATCTAATCAGGCTACTAACAAGCAGTAATAAGTGCAGCAGAATAAGAGCACTTGAACACTTAAGAGCGCGCAGCAAAGCAAAATAAGGTAATAAAGTAGGTACAGCACAGTTACAGTAAAGCAGCTGAATAAAGTGTAATTTTTTTTGGTTAAGTGGAGAGGGAGGAAACGGATTAAACTGAATGCATTATTGATCGTCTTGTGTTCAAAAATATTACCAGTTTACCACAAGAACAAGGTTATTACCTCCTCCTTTCTTCTAGAAGTAGAGTTTGTCTTAAATTTGGGACTATAGATGTATGTATGGATAGACATTTTCTCCCTCTTTTTCATTTTTTTTTTAATTCTTCTTTTACTTTCTTGCAACATCTTGTATGTAGCTGGAAAGGGCTCTGTGGACCAGCCTACACACCTAATTAATTTAAAAATAGATGCTGCTTACTCTGGCTTGCAAATTTCTTTAATTTTTCACCCTCACATAACTTTGCAATCTGTTTTTCTCTATTGCTGCTCTTTTCAAGCTGTCATTTGTCTCCTAGACTTTACAATGTTTGCATTTCTTTGCCATTGCTTCCTTGTCCTTTTAGGGACAGAGCCCGTGTTGCCAGCTTCACTTAAAATATATCCTTGATAAGTGTACTTCCGTGATAGGATCCATTACTTTGTACCTTGAGCATCCAGAACGGTTTCCCATAGAATTTCACTGCCAGTCATCATCCTATCTCCCAACATACATGCTGTTACTCCATCTGGTCAGTGTATTTTTTTTCTTGTCTGGTGCTACTTTCGTTGCAGCAGGCATACTCATTATATGCAAAGAAACTAGGCAGTTCTGTCCACACTTTGAATGTTTTATGTACACTTTGTGTGTATCTGGGAAGAGCGAGTCCATCATCTGTAATGGGAAGACTAAAACCGACGACAGCTAGGTTTGCTCGGCAAGTAAAACTTTACCAGGTTAGCCAGTAATTAGCAGTGTAAAGCAAAAATTAAAGAGGGCAAACATTTGACAACATTAACAGAACATTGATCCAGAAGGAAGCAGAATGTAACAAGATACCATTTCTTGTTGGTGGTTCTTTATGCAGAGAAAGCATTTGACAGAGTAAGCTGGGACTTTGAGCAGGGCAATGGAAGCATTTTCATTTCCTGAAAAAAAATAAGCTTTATTAGGAGGATATATGAGGGATCAGAGGCAAAAATTTAAGTGGGTGGGGTCCTTTCTGGCAGTTTCTGCTGGAGTAGGGATGTCCTCTTTCTCCTTTGTTATTTGCATTATATTTAGAACCATTGGCAAAGAAAATAAGGGACTCCGAAACTTAAGGATATAATTGGTATGTCAGTCAAGAAAAGCTGTCTCTATTTGCTGATATTTTATACCTGACAAAACCAGAAAGAGGCATTACAGTGTTGTGGTACATTTTGAGATGGTTTCAGATCATTTCAGGATACAAAATTAATGAACCTAAAACAAAGGCATTAGCGGTAATTTGTATACGCACACATGAATTGTTTCAGCAATATCCTTTTTATGGGGACATGATAAAATGGAAGTATTTATGACAAATATGACTCAGTCATTGTCCATGCTGGTGTGAATGACCTGAGACGTACCTCCCTGGACTACATGAAAAGAGACATAGAGGAGCTCTCTGAGCATGTAGCCCAGGCAGGTATGACCCTGACCTTGAGTAACATCTTACCCTCACCAAGAATGATGCCACAATATGAAGACAAGATGATCAATTTCAACAATTGGCTTACGTATTGGTGTCATTCAAAGGGGATCTAATCCTTGTCAGCCTGGGATGACATGCTCGACAAGCCACGATGCTTCGCTAGGGAAGGCTTGCACCTGTCACCCTGGCTTTCGGATATTGGCAAAGGCTCTTGCTACCCCCATAGTGCCTTTTTAGGCAAGGCTCAAAAGACAAACCCACCTCCATAGGTATCACAAGGGATAAGAAACTAAGAGTAATGCTACTCAATGCCAGAAGTCTAAACCTCAAGATGCACACACTCGAAACTCTCCTTAGCATGGAGAACATCGATATCTGTGCAGTAACAGAAACCTGGTTCAAGGCTCTTGAGAGCACCCAAGCACTACCAGGTTATACCTCATACCATGCTTTTCGGCCCCAAAACTTGGACCGAACCACAAAAGGAGGGAGAGTATCAATATTCGTCAAAGATACCCACACCTCCAGGTTGGTGGCACAGCATGAAGCATCAGAGACTATCCATGTGCAACTAACAGTGGGTAAAACTGCCTTCCAGTTTATAGCCTGCTACAGACCACCCTCCCAAACCCAGGAACCCCACTCGGCCTTCCTGAGAACAATGGAAAATATGAAGGTCTCTCCAAACACCATTATATTGGGCGACTTCAACTACCCAAACATAGACTGGGAGCATTACTCTAGCTCCAACACCCTAGCCCAAAGGTTCCTAGAATTTATAAACTCAAATGCTATGGAACAACTTGTTACCACTCCCACAAGAGGGGAAAACATACTGGACATGATCATCACCAACATGGGTACTCTATGCTCCAAACCAGAAGTGTATCCCTCACTGGTAAGATCAGACTATAAACTAATCTCACTGGATATTCACATCCTGACTCCACCCCCTGCCCTGAAAACCACAGTGAAAAACTTCTCTAAAGCAAATTTCACACTCCTCAAAACCGAGGTGGAATCCTTCAAAGCCCCCAGGCCTGTGGAAAATACGGCCCAGACCGCAGAATCCTTTGTAAACGCATTCTATGAACACCTTCAGGAATGCATGGATCATGCAATCCCAGATAAAACCAAGACCCAATCCTCCAAAGGCAGGCGTCCTGTCTGGTGGACCCCAGCCATAAACAAACTATACAATAGAAGGAGGAAGCTACTACATGATAGAGCAAAATCCCAAAAGGGAAGGCATCTCTGATCAGTATTAGCAAAAACTACGGGCACTCATAAAATCGTCTAAGGCCAGCTTCGAGAGAAAAATTGCACAGGACACTAAGGATAATCACAAGGCTTTCTTTAGTTATGTTAGGAACCTGGGTGGGAATTCCCAGATATGCTCAGAATTAGTCCAAAATGACAAAAAATACATCGAACCCACAGACATTGCCAACATCCTAGCTGACAGGTTCAGTGCAAACGTCTCCCCCACCAAAGGGCAAATATCTATCCCAGCAGAGTGCTGCCCCCCTGACATCTCAGTTGCTCAGGTAAGAGCTGCCCTCTCCAAAGCAAAAAACACAGCATCAACGGGACCAGACGGTGTCCCGGGCTGCGTCCTGCATGAACTCCAAGAAGAGCTAAACCCAAACATAAAACTACTGTTCAATCTCAGCCTTACTACAGGATATGTACCCAAAGAGTGGCGTACAGCAACAGTGGTCCCTCTCCACAAAGGTGGTGCCTCAACGGATCCTGGAAACTATCGCCCCATAAGCCTGACTAGCTTGGTCTGCAAAGCTATGGAAAGGATCATCATGGACCTCATAAATAAAGATACTGGGGACCTACAGACACTGGATCCTACCCAGTTCGGCTTTGTTAAGGGCAGATCCTGCCTCTTAAACCTGGTTGATTTCTTTGAAACAGTCACCAAGGCCATTGACGAGGGGAAGGTGGTCCACACAGCCTACCTTGACCTCGCAAAACCTTCGATACAGTACCCCACTCGGGCATTATAGATAAGCTCACCAGCTTAAATATAAACCCCTATGTCACTAGATGGGTTGCAAACTGGCTCAAGGACAGAACCCACATGGTTAGAATTGCTGGAGCCATGTCAGACTCCAAACCAGTTACAAGTGGCGTCCCACAAGGCTCAGTCCTGGGACCTCTCTTGTTCAGTATATATTTCTCGGAGGTACAGGCCAACATGGAAGGACTGTGGCTGACCAAGTTCGCAGATGACTGCAAACTGGGCGCCATAATCGACTCTCCAGCCGACACAAGCATTCTCCAAAAGGGCCTCATAGAAACAGACAACTGGTGCCAGAGCCATGGCCTCAAGTTAAACGCCAAAAAGTGTATAGTCATCCCCTTTGGCAAAAACAAAGTGCCCACAAATTACCACATAGGTGGTAATCCATTAAGTACAGAAGAACTAATTAAGGACCTGGGGACCCAAGTTGATAGCAATCTCTCGTTTGACAACCACGTGGCCAAAGTGGTTAGAAAAACATTTTATATAGCCCACCTAATCATGAAGGGATTCACATCTAGATCAGGGGAGGTCATCGTGCCTCTTTACTCATCCCTCATCAGGCCCATAATTGAGTACAATGCCCCTTTTGGGATGTACCTTACCAGACACCTGCAGCAACTGGAAAGACCCCAAAAGTACCTCACCAAGAGGATCAAAGGGCTCAAACAGATGCCATATGCTGCCCGGTTAAAGAAACTCCAGCTCTACTCAGTGGCATACCGCCTGCTCAGAGGCGATCTGTGCCTGACATATAAAGCTATGTTCAGCCCGGAATTAATGGACATGCTGCGCCTCAGAAAATCCAAATCCCATCGAGCTACGCGCTCGAGAGACTTGAACCTCAGCACTGAAATAAATAGGACATGCTGGAGGGACAGATTCATAACCCAGAGGCTCCCTTCACTCTGGAATAAAATCCCAGTCCCTCATTGACTCTCTTCAAGAGGAATCTTGATGAGTGGAAGGGAGATCGTAGGTTTACCCCTGGTATCACTTCTGTGTCACTGTTAGACAGAGGCACAGTATACTAACCTCAAAAAAGGGCATAACAAAATTAATTTAAAATGGGTGGTGAAAGCCAAACACACTCTGGCTAGGCTTATAAATGCCCTAGGGCAGATAGCCTAGTATGGACCTATGTATTAAAATGATTCTGTTACGGCAGCTGAAGATATGTGGAAAGGACTAAAAAGATAATACAAAAATTGAGAAAATGGAAGCTTTGTTATATGGATATGGATAGTAAGCTACAAGCAGTCAAAATGTTGTTATTCCCTGTAGTCTTGTACACAGGTCAGGCATATTTTTATCAACCAGAGGAGACGTTGTGGATAGCAATTGATAAATGGCTGAAGGACTTTATCTGGGAGGGGAGGATAGCAAGAGTCAAGTGGGATAAGCTGATTCTTCCAGTAGAACAGGGCAGATTGGAATTACCCAATTTGAAGGGGTATCTCAGAACTACACATTTAATGGTCCTATACATAGCACAAGAAGAAAACTATAATTCAGAGTGGAAAGGGATTATGTTGAAATGGGAGGGGAGCTCAAAAAACAAGGAGAGACTGGGATTTTGGATGCAGGCCTTTAAGGAGAATAACAGTAATCATACAGAATAAAGTAGCAGAAAGCATTCTAAGAACTAAGCCAACACAGGAATGAAGAAGGGAGAGTCTGCCAATAGGGATGACTACAATTAGGGATATAGACAATAGGCAAAAGCGGGGCCGAAATTTATTGGAAAAAAATGGCAAAGGAACAAAGATATTGGGAGCAAATGACTAGAGAGGGAAAGATGATAGAATTGGAAGATCTCAAGAATTTATTTGGACTGCAGGTTAGAGATTGCCTTCCTCATCAAGGATCGATATTGAGAGTATAGGCAAAGAGAAAGAAATAGGGGGATCCTAAATGAAAGACCAGCACTGGTAAGAGTTTTTAGTAGAATCTAGAATAGACACTCCCATTAAAAAATGATCAGTAGAGCACATAAAATACTGCATGATAACTATAAGAACCAGTCAGAGGAGGTTAGAAAAGATTGGAAAGAGAGACTGGATAAGCAATTCGCAAAGAAACAATGGGAGGATGTATGTATGTGTGTGTACATACATATATATATATATATATATGTATATATATATATATATATATATATATATATATATATATATATATATATATATATATATGTATATATATATATATATATATATATGTATGAGCATATATATATATATATATATATATATATATATATATATATATATATATATATATGTTGTTGTGTATTTCGGCTTTTCCCGGTTAGGGGTCACCACAGCGGAACTCTGGTCCGCTAATGATTGGCAGTAGATTTTTATGTGCCGAGTTGCCAGCCCTGACGCACAACCTTCAACGAAGGTACGCCCATTCACGCATGTCTCCACACAGTAGATGCTGTAGCAATGTGTGCATATTTATATATATAAAATGTGTGTGTGGTGTGTGTGTATATATATATATATATATATATATATATATATATATATATATATATATAAAAATGAAGTAAAAACTGTAAGCCACAGAATGCCACAGGCTAAGCACTTTCGTCTTGTAAGAAAGACATCTTCAGAACCTGACTTTACAAAAGCAATGTGAGTTCAAATCCAATTACAAATCAAAGTAAAAAAAGACACATCCTCACTCACTCATCTCTCAGGATCAATCATGTGAACCCACAACTTAGAACATTAAAGGCACAATACATTACTTATGTATGTTTATATGTGTTTATTTATATATATATATATATATATATATATATATATATATATATATGTATGATATATGTGTGTGTGTGTGTGTGTATATATATGTATATATATATGTATATATATGTATGTATATATATGTATGTATGTGTGTGTGTATATAATGTATATGTCATCATCATCTTCTTTCGGCTGTTCCCGTTGGGGATCGCCACAGCGGATCATCTGTTTCCATTTCATCCTGTCCTCTGCATCTTGCTCTGTCACACCAACCACCTGCATGTCCTCTCTCTCACCACATCCATAAACCTTATCTTAGGCCGTCCTCTTTTCCTGTTACCTGGTAGCTTCATCCTTAGCATCTTTTTCCCCAATATATTCAGCATCCCTCCTCAGCACATGTCCAAACCAATGTAATTTTGCCTCTCTGGATTTGTCTCCAAACCTTCCAACCTGGGCTGACCCTCTAATATACTTATTCGTGATGCTGTCCATCCTAGTCACACCCAGTGCAAATCTTAACATCTTTAACTCTGCCACATCCAGCTCTAATTCCTGCCTTTTTGTCAATGCCACTGTCTCCAACCTATATAACATAGCTGATCTCACTACCCTCTCGTAGACCTTTCCTTTCACTCTTACTGGTACTAGTCTGTCACAAATCACTCGACACTCTTCTACACCCACTCCATCCTGCCTGTACTCTCTTCTTCACCTCTCTTCCACACTCACCGTTACTCTGAACTATTGACCCCAAGTATTTAAACTCATCCACCTTCGCCAGCTCTACTCCTTGCATCCTCACCATTCCTCTATCCTCTCTCTCATTCACACACATATATTCTGTCTTAGTCCTGTTGGCCTTCATTCCTCTTCTCTCTAGAGTATATTTCCTTCTCTACAGGGTCTCTTCCACCTGTTCCCTACTCTCACTACATGTCATCTGCAAACATCATAGTCCACGGGGATTCCTGTCCGATATCGTCTGTCAACCTGTCCATCATCATTGCAAATAAGAAAGGGCTCACAGCAGATCCTTGATGTAACCCCACCTCCACCTTAAACGCATCCGTCACTCCCACAGCAGACCTCACCGATGTTCTTCGTGTTTCACTGTTGCAGTCATAACTGTAGGGTGCTCCTGCCGGCAGGCAGCCCGAGGTCGGCCAGAATTCCAAAGTCTGGGTCCGGCGTCGGCTGTACCAGCAAGTACCCTGACGTCAGAACGTAGAGGTACAAAGCTGACAGCCGACGCCATCTTCTCCAGTCTTTCTTGCCGTGCGGTGGAAAGCAGCTCGCAAGTTGTTGGTTGGATTCGGACAACGCATTTTGATTGTCGCCTGTCCAAGTCGTGCGTCTTTCTTCTCAAGCTAGTACCCCATTGGGGAAACTTTTTCTTGCTCCTCCATGTCAGAAAAAGTTAATAATTGTGTATCGTGTGGAAAACAAATACCTCATAAAGATTTCCACTCTTACTGTCTTCCTTGCTTGGGCCCTGACCACGACGTTTCTTCCTGTCAGTTTTGTGCCAGGTTTAATTCTCGCACTATTAAGCGTAGGTACGATTGGGCCTTGAATTATTTCGGTAGACGGTTCAATTATAGGATGTCGTTGGATACTTTACCGGCAACCGGAATTCATAAGAAACGCAAGGACAAGGATAGGCCTCCGAGGTCCAAACAGGATACTTTGCAGCCGGAGCCAGCTTCGGGTTTGGCAGTCGTCAGTGAGGCGCTTTTGCAGCCCCTGTCGTCAGCCACTTCGGAACCGATGGCCGACACGGACTCCCATGGGGAGCCAACTAGGCCCAGTATTTTAGCTGCTGCAGGACCTTCGGACGTCGCTCCTTCAGATGGGTCCGGAACCGCTGTGCAGGTACCGGCTTCTGAAGGGGTTTTCAGGCCTTCTCATATTACTATTACTACAAGGACAAAGGCAAAGTCAAAGACCCCTGTTAAGCCAAGGGTTTCTTCTCAAGCTTCTTCGGATTCAGCTCCCAAGACCCAGAAGCAATTATTAAGAATGGCTGAAGATTTGCTTACTATGATTAGGGGCTCTCACCCCCCTCCTGAAAAAAGGCCTAGGCAGGATATTCCTTTGGATTCCTCTGATCAGGCTTCTGTGTCTTCAGTCTCTTCCTCTGACCAGGATTATTCTTTTCCTCCCTATGAGGATTCGGATGCAGAGGACTCTATTCCCTCTGCTTCTCCCCCTGAAGATTTTTCTTTTGGGGAAACTTTACATGAGATGAGAGAGCATTTTCTTTGGGAAGGTCAGGATTACTCCGCTACCAAAAAGAGACTTAGGGAGTTTCTCCTTCTCCCTCAACACAGACCTTTGGCTATTCCTCCTGCTCCTGATATTGTGGATGATGCTTTCTCTGAAGCTAACCTGAATCCTGATTCCTTTCCGCCTGCTCCTTCTAAGCCAGATAGATTTTGCAGGGTTCCTGATTCCCATCAATTTTTGTACAAGAACCCTTCTGCAGATCCTGAAACTATTTCTCAGGGTTCCAAGGCTGCTAAGGCCGCTTCATCTAAAAATCCTATTCCCTCTGAAAAGGATTCTCGTGCCTTGGACAGATGGGGCAAAAGGTGTATACTTCTGCTACTCTTTCTATTAGAGCTTTAAATTGCCAGTTTCATATGTTTAAGTATCAGCAATTTCTTTGTCTGTTTTAAAGCAAAAACTCTCTACCTTTCCTGCATGTGCAGAGGACAAGGAATTACAGGATGTATTGCATGCAACTGAACAAGTTAGCAAACATAGTTTACATTGTGGTTTTGATGCCTTGAGGCTTCTTGCAGGGCCGCAGCCTCTGGTACTGTTATCAGGAGACATGCTTACCGAGAGCAGAATTTACCTGAGCAAGTTAAGGCTAAATTGTTAGATGCCCCTGTTCAGCATGATGTTTTGTTTGGGTCTAAGGCTGAGGAGGTTATTAAAAAGATGGAAGACAAAGCGAAATCTATGCAGACTGTTAAAGATTTCTTACAAGTTCAGCCTCCTAGCTTTTCCAGAAATTGGCCCTCCACAAATTGGTCCTTTCCCACGTCTGACAGGCCTCAAAGGGGAAGATATAGATGCTCCAGAGGTCGGGCTCAGGCTCAGGCCTCTTACAGGTCCAGACAATGGTCTGCTTCATCCCCTAGAAGGGGAGAAGACAGATCTCAATCTCAAAGGAAGCAGACCCAATGACTCCTCTGTTGGGCTACAGGTCCTCCTTGCCTGGAAGCCCCTCTCGGAGGAAAACTTTCTCTTTTCTACCAAAATTGGACACACATTACCC
The DNA here is from genome assembly GCF_019279795.1 of Protopterus annectens. NCBI lineage: Eukaryota > Metazoa > Chordata > Ceratodontiformes > Protopteridae > Protopterus > Protopterus annectens. Next base: position 348,776,799 of record NC_056726.1, read on the forward strand.
AGGACAAATGGGTTTTAGACGTGATTTTAAGAGGTTACAAGTTCCACTTTCATACTCTACAACTTGTTGCCATCGCAAAACATCTGATCATCACCAACATGGGACTCTATGCTCCAGACCAGAAGTGTATCCCTCACTGGTAAGATCAGACCATAAACTAATCTCACTGGATATTCACATCCGACCCACCCCTGAAAACCACAGTGAAAAACTTCTCTAAAGCAAATTTCACACCTCAAAACCGAGGTGGAATCCTTCAAAGCCCGGCCTGTGGAAAATCGCCCAGACCAGAATCCTTTATAAGCATTCTATGAACACCTTCAGGAATGCATGGATCATCAATCCCAAATAAAACCAAGACCCAATCCTCCAAAGGCAGGCGTCCTGTCTGGTGGACCCCAACCATAAACAAACTATACAATAGAAGGAGGAAGCTACTACATGATAGAGCAAAATCCCAAAAGGAAGGCATCTCTGATCAGTATTAGCAAAAACTACGGGCACTCATAAAATGTCTAAGGCCAGCTTGAGAAAAATTGCACAGGACACTAAGGATAATCACAAGGCTTTCTTTAGTTATGTTAGGAACCTGGGTGGATTCCCAGATATGCTCAGAATTAGTCCAAAATGACAAAAATACACGAACCCACAGACATTGCCAACATCCTAGCTGACAGGTTCAGCAAACTCCCAAAGGGCAAATATCTATCCCAGCAGAGTGCTGCCCCTGACATCTCAGATGCTCAGGTAAGAGCTGCCCTCTCCAAAGCAAAAACACAGCATCAATGGGACCAGGCGGTGTCCCGGGCTGCGTCCTCATGAACTCCAAGAAGAGCTAAACCCAAACATAAAACTACTGTTCATTCTCAGCCTTACTACAGGATATGTACCCAAAGAGTGGCGTACAGCAACAATGGTCCCTCTCCACAAAGGTGGTGCTGCAACGGATCTTGGAAACTATCACCCCATAAGCCTGACTAGCTTGGTCTGCAAAGCTATAGAAAGGATCATCATGGACCTCATAAATAAAGATATTGGGGACCTACAGACACTGGATCCTACCCAGTTCGGCTTTGTTAAGGGCAGAACCTGCCTCTTAAACCTGGTTGATTTCTTTGAAACAGTCACCAAGGCCATTGGAGGGAAGGTGGTCCACACAGCCTACCTGGACCTCGCAAAAGCCTTCGATACAATACCCACTGGCATTATAGATAAGCTCACCAGCTTAAATATAAACCCCTATGTCACTAGATGGGTTGCAAACTGGCTCAAGGACAGAACCCACATGGTTAGAATTGCTGGAGCCATGTCAGACTCCAAACTAGTTACAAGTGGCGTCCCACAAGGCTCAGTCCTGGGACCTCTCTTGTTCAGTATATATTTCGGAGGTACAGGCCAACATCAAGGACTGTGGCTGACCAAGTTCAGATGACTGCAAACTGCCATAATTGACTCTCCAGCCGACACAAGCATCCTCCAAAAGGGCCTCATAGAAACAGACAACTGGTGCCAGAGCCATGGCCTCAAGCTAAAAACCAAAAAGTGTATAGTTATCCCCTTTGTAAAAACAAAGCGCCCAGAAATCACCACATAGGTGGTAATCCATTACGTACAGAAGAATTAGGGACCTGGGGACCCAAGTTGATAGCAATCTCTCATTGGACAACCACGTGGCCAAAGTGGTTAGAAAAACATTTTATATAGCCCACCTAATCATGAAGGGATTCACATCTAGATCAGGGGAGGTCATCGTGCCTCTTTACTCATCCCTCATCAGGCCCATAGTTGAGTACAATGCACCTTTTCGGATGTACCTTACCAGACACCTGCAGCAACTGGGAAGACCCCAAAAGTACCTCACCAAGTGACTCAAAGGGCTCAAACAGATGCCATATGCTGCCCGGTTAAAGAAACTCCAGCTCTACTCAGTGGCATACCGCCTGCTCAGAGGCGATCTGTGCCTGACGTATAAAGCCATGTCCAACCCGGAATTAATGGACATGCTGCACCTCAGAAAATCCAAATCCCATCGAGCTACACGCTCTGAGACTTGAACCTCAGCACTGAAATAAATAGGACATGCTGGAGGGACAGATTCATAACCCAGAGGCTCCCTTCACTCTGGAATAAAATCCCAGTCCAGGTTAGGCAGAGTCCCTCATTGACTCTCTTCAAGAGGAATCTTGATGAGTGGAAGGGAGATCGTAGGTTTACCCCGGGTATCACTTCTGTGTCACTGTTAGACAGAGGCACAGTATACTAACCTCAAAAAAGGGCATAGCAAAATTAATTTAAAATGGGTGGCGAAAGCCAAATACACTCTGGCTAGGCTTATAAATGCCCTAGGGCAGATAGCCTAGTATGAACCTATGAACCTATGTATTAAAATGATTCTGTTACGGCAGCTGAAGATATGTGGGAAGGACTAAAAAGATAATACAAAAACTGAGAAAATGGAAGCTTTGTTATATGGATATGGATAGTAAGCTACAATCAGTCAAAATGTTTTTATTCCCTTTAGTCTTGTACACAGGGCAGGCATATTTTTATCAACCAGAGGAGAAGTTGTGGATAGCAATTAATAAATGGCTGAAGGACTTTATCTGGGACGGGAGGATAGCAAGAGTCAAGTGGGATAAGCGGATTCTTCCAGTACAACAGGGCAGATTGGGATTACCCAATTAGAAGGTGTATTTCAGAACTTACATTTAATGGTCCTATACATAGCACAAGAGTAAAGCTATAATTCAGAGTGGAAAGGATTATGTTGAAATGGGAGCTCAAAAACAAGGAGAGACTGGATTTTGGATGCAGGCCTTTAAGGAGAATAACAGTAATCATACAGAATAAAGTAGCAGAAAGCATTCTAAGAACTAACAACACAGGAATGAAGAAGGAGAGTCTGCCAATAGGGATGACTACTATTAGGGATATAGACAATAGGCAAAAGGGCGAAATTTATTGGAAAAAATGCAAAGGAACAAAGATATTGGGAGCAAATGACTAGAGAGGAAAGATGATAGAATTGGAAGATCTCAAGAATTTATTTGGACTGCAGGTTAGAATTGCCTTCCTGTCAAGGATCGATATTGAGAGTATAGGCAAAGAAGAAATAGGGGATCCTAAATGAAAGACCAGCACTGGTAAGAGTTTGTAGAATCTAGAACAGACACTCCATTAAAAATGATCAGTAGAGCACATAAAATACTGCATGATAACTATAAGAACCAATCAGAGGAGGTTGAAACGATTGAAGGAACTGGATAAGCATTAAGAACAATGGGAGGATGTATGTATGTGTGTGTACATACATTATATATATATATAGTCTCATATATATATATATATATGTGCCCTATATATATGAGTATATATGATATCATATCATATATATATTTGCTTTGGTGTTTTGAATTAAAACGGACAACCCAGGTAATCTGGTGATACAATTGGCAAGATTTTGTGTGCAATTTAAACACCTGTGAACCTTCATGGATTCTCCTTGATCCTACATTAGATGTCCCAATGTGCATATTATATATATAAGATTATGCTGTGTGTGTGTGTGTGTGCTTGTGTTTATATATCATATATATTATATATATATATAATATTAGCATATATATATATATATATATTATATATTATGATGTTTATGTATTATGATATATAGTATATATATATATATACTATATATATATCATTTTAATTAAAACTGGACACATTGACAGACTAAGCACTTTTTTCTTGTAAGACATCTTCAGAACCTGACTTTACAAAGCAATAATCCTCACTCACTCATTTCTCAGGATCAATATTGAACCCAAACTTAGAACATTAAAGGCACAATACATTACTTATGTATGTTTTATGTGTTTATTTATTTATTTAAATATATCATATATATGATGTGTGTGTGTATGTTAATTGTATATGTATATATATATATATATATATATATATTATATATAGTATATAGTATATATATATATATATGATATATATTTATATTATCATATATATATATATGATACTATCTAATTTATCTATAGTATATATATATGTTATATATGATATATACTCCTACTTTATATATCATAATATAAGGTAATGTTTAATGTGTGATTATTAGAATATATATTTTACTGGATATATATAGTTATATAATATATATATGTATATATATTACTAATATGTATAGTATATATTATGGATTATATATCATATATATGTAATGGATATATGATTGGATTAGTATATTTTAATATATATGTTATGTATTTATATTTAGAGTTTTATTATAGTTATCATTTTATATATCTACTATATAAGTATGATTACCATATTATGATATATATAATATATAATGTAATTATGTATATACTATATAATTATATATTAATGTATATATGTTATTTATATATATCCTTATATTATATTGTATATATATCATATATTGTATGTATATTATTTTGTTTGAACTATTTATATATATGGATATATAATTATATAAATGCTAATATATATATATATTATTATATATATATAGGTATATATATGTATATCAATATCAATTATGGAATTATGACTATGATTGTCATATATAATTATGATATATATATATATAATATTATATATTTATGTAGTGATATATATATATTTATACTATATACATATATGTACTATATATATATCACATCTATGATTCTATAATACTATATATCTATTATAGTATATTTATATTATATTAATAATAATTTATAATATTCATGTATATATTATAATATATTGATAATATTATATTTTATATATATATATGTATATATATATCATTATATATCATATATTATATATGTTATATATATTATGTATATATTATATTATATATATATATATTCATATATATATTATAATATTATATATATACTTATATACTATATGATATATATTATAATTTATATATATAATATATATATATATACTATCATTATAATACTATATATATGTATATTATATGAATACTTTATATTATATATTATATATATATTATATATTATATATATATATATATATATTATATATATGTATATGTATATATTATATTATGTATATGTTTTATATGTCATA
>NC_056726.1:348786925-348819425 GCF_019279795.1 Protopterus annectens
TACGCCCGCTCTGAAGAGTATTGCTAGACAGTTTACTTCTATCTTGAGAAATCTCAGCTGCAGCAGCAAAGATTTCTTTTGAGTAAACATGACTTGGTATACAGAATGCTGTTCATTTAGCAAAAGACTTTACTCTAGCAGGAGATTGTGGTACCCCCAATGCTGTAATTCTCATCTTGTTTGTCTTGGATCATGGAGCTCAGGCTTGTATCATGTCTCACGTAGCAGGTGGACAGAGTGCACAGCTAAAACAGCAATGGATGGCATTAAGACCTTATTACAAGCCTTGTTGTCTGTCCTGTAGAAGCTGTTAAATAGTGGAAACCATTAAATCTAAAATTACATGACTGAAGTTCCTACAAACCATCAGGCCATAGTCTGAAAGTACCATCCTAGATAAATAGATCTCTGATGACCCAACACCGAACCAGTAGTCAAGGAGCCTCAGTCCTCACACTGGCACCTGTGGGGAAAGTTAACTGGGAGGATAACGGGTACAGAACAAAAACAAGTACCAGCTAGTAGAAGCGCTTAATTTATTACATAAAAAAATAAGAAGTTATGTACCTACCATAACGTTCCATGTTAGTTGTCTTCTCTCGCCTTCTTTCTTGCTTGATGGGTTCGGAGCCGATCCTCGGCTCCGACTCGGCACTTGCTTTAGCTCGAGAACTCCTTTTACCAGCTCGAGGCAGCCCCATATCCCATGATGCAAGGCGGTAAGTACCCAGATCTCGTTTGTTGACAAAGGGCAATAACACCAAGCATAAAATACTTCCCAAAGGAAGAAGAAACTTACAGATAGAAAAAGGACCAGGTCTGAATGGTCTTTAGTATAATAGTTTCTTATACAAGGTCTGTCCAGGCCAGGGGAAGGAGGGAGGGTCAGAAAGAAGGCGAGAAGACAACTAACATGGAACGTTATGGTAGGTACATAACTTCTTAATGTTAAGTTGTCAATCTCGCCTTCATTCTTGCTTGATGGGACCGCCCTAGCACCTCTATCCTGGGTGGCTCAATGGAACAAACTCTTGAGGACTGTAGAGCCAAAACTGGCTCTGTCCCTGGAGGCCAAGTCCAATTTGTAATGGGAAACAAAAGTGTGAGGAGTGGCCCAAGTGGCGCCGCACAAATAGTGTCCAAAGGAAGTCTAGCTTGAAAAGCTGTAGAAGTAGCTAAACTCCTAGTTGAATATGCTTTAGGTTTTGAGCACAGCTGTTTTCCCTGAGTATAAATTTCAGTGATGACCAAGAAAGCCATCTGGACAAAGTCACTTTAGAAACAGGAAGGCCTTTTTTATTATCCGCATAGGAAACAAAAGTTGATCAGATTTTCTAACTTTTTTGTTCTGTCCAAATAATATCTAAGTTGACGGTGGACGCCAAGATAATGTAGCTTTTGTTCAGCTCTATCTGAATAGTTAGGAAAAATACAGGAGATCAATGGATTGATTCAGATTGCTCTTTGAAGCGACTTTAGGTAAAAAGAATGGATTAGTCCTCAAAGCTACTCTGTCTTTGTGAAAAATCAAATAGGGGTCGAACCGAAGAGCATGAAGTTCAGACACCCTCCTGGCAGATGTAATAGCCACTAGGAATAAGGTTTTCCAAGAAAGATATTTCAGGAACAAGAAACAGCTGGCTCGAAGGGGAAGAATCAAGGATGTCAGCACTAAATTTAGATCCCACTGAGGAGGAGGATTCCTGATTGGAGGCTTTAGTAGGAAAATTCCTTTCAAGAAGGCCCTGCAGAGCCTATGGGACATAATATTATGATCTGCTATCCCGACATGAAAATTAGAAATAGCAGCCAATTGAACTCTGACTGTGGAAGAAGAGGAGCCTGCATGAAAAATCTCTGCTAAGAAGTCCAGAACTGCCTGAACAGGGCAGTAAAAGGATCAATATTTTGGGCCTTAGCCCAATAAGAGAAACGCTTCCATTTGCTTGTGTAAATCCTCCTGGTAGAGGATTTTAGTGAAGTTACTATGATGTCTCTAACAGGGTTAGAGATCAAAGGAAGCCTGGCTAAGGAAGGAAGTGGAGCAACCATGCTGTGAGGTTGAGAGGGGATTGACCGGTGCAGCTGGCCGGATTGGTGAATCAGTAGATCTGGCACTGGGTCCAGATGCCACGGCTGCACCAAAAGGTGATGATGGAGGAACGGGAACCAAACTTGTCGAGGCCAGTAAGGGGCAATGAGAATCAATTTGGCCCTCCAAACGGTAGCTTTCTGGATCACCTGAGGGATCAGAGGAAATGGAGGGAAGGCATAAAGAAGTCCCTGGGGCCAATCCTGGATCAGAGCGTCTCTGGGGGGATGGCCTGATAGAGGGAAGAGGCTGAAGAAGTCTGGACATTTGCTGTTTTGGGGAGTAGCAAAAGATCGCAACATGGACGACCCCATTCCAGAAAAATCTCTTCCGCTATAGATTGCTTGAGAGACCACTCGTGAGGCATGAGGATAGCTCTGCTCAATCTGTCCGCTATAATGTTGGTTTTCCCAGGGATATGCGTTGCTACCAGAAACCGATGAGAGGAGATCGCCCATTGCCAAAGTCTGAGCGCTTCTCGACACAAGGGGTAGGACTTGGTTCCGCCCTGTTTGTTGATATACCAAACTACAGACATGTTGTCTGTGTGGACTGCAATTGTCCCTACGGGAAGAAAGTCGTTGAGGGCTTGCAACGTTAAAAGCACTGCTCTCATCTCCAGGACATTTATGTGCAGATGGTACTCGAACGGTTGCCACGTCCCATGAACCATCCTGCCCTGATAATGACCCCCACCCGATCAGGGAGGCATCCGTGGTGACAGTGGCTATCGGGGACGGAGGTACAAAGCACCTGCCTTGGTGAACCTGAGACGATGTGATCCACCAAGCAAGATGTTCTTTGCATGTTTGTGTCACCAGAATCTGGTGACGATTGGAAGTTGCTGGTATGACCACTGTGTGAACAGCATCCACTGAAGAAGGCGCATGTAGAATCGAGCCAGGGAAGAAGTGTAATGGCCGCAGCCATGAGACCTAATACCTTCAGAACCATTCTGGCCTGTATTTTCTTGCTGGCCAGAATGATCCTGACATGAGTCTGAATGTCTGAAACTCTTTGTTCTGTAAGGGTAGCTGACATCCGAACAGTGTTTAAGTTTGCGCCTATGAAGGTAATAGACTGGCAGGGCGATGAGGATGACTTTTCAAGTTGATTGAGATGCCCAAATGAGAACAAAGGCCTATTGTGTAATCCCTGGCTTGTATAAGCTGATGCCTGGTGGTGGCTGACAGGAGCCAGTCGTCGAGATACGGAAACACCTGGAATCCTTGACGCCTCAGGTGAGCCGTAACCACTGCCATGCATTTGGTGAACACTCTGGGGCTGTAGTGAGACCAAAGGGCAGGGCTCTGAACTGGAAGTGACTGGACCCCAGCCGGAAGCGGAGAAATCTCCTGGAGCGTCTGTGAATTTTGATGTGATAGTACGCATCCTGAAGATCTATTGAGCACATCCAGTTGTCCTTCTGTAAGAAGGGCAGAATTGACTGAAGAGTGACCATTCGGAATCTTGTCTTCTTGACAGACTTGAGTCTGCTGAGATCCAATATTGGTCTCCAGTCTCCCGTCTTTTTGGGGACCAAAAAGAACCTTGAGTAGATTCCGGGCTCTGAATGGTCTATTGTAACTGGCTGAATGGCTCTTTTTTGCAGTAGTTTTGCGATTTCTAACTCTGCAATGTCCCTTAGACCGGGTGGTACATCTGGAAGGGAATTTGAGGGAAAGGACTTTCCTCGAAAGGAATTATGTAACCCTTGGATATGATCGACTGTACCCATCTGTCTTGACTGAGCGAATGCCAGGCTTCTGGGTACAGTGAGAATCTTCCCGACTGCCTCCAAGGAGGGACAGCCGGGCAACACCTCAGGGATGCTGAAAGGGCTTGTCAGAGAGAGGCTCCCTGTTTCCTGGTTCTTGGACCCCTCTGCCTCTAGAGCGGCGCCTGTTATTGTTACCCCTCTGCCTCTAGGGGTAAACTGACCACGTGAATCCGGGCGTGACTCCTTGGGATTTACGGAACCATATCTTCCGCGCCCTTCTGTCCTTTGGGATAAGGCCTAGAAGGGGTGGAAAACGGACTCCAACAGCAGAAAGAGTCTTGCCGTCCTGCTCGCACCTGGTCAAGGTTTCCTTCACCTGAGGGCCAAACAAAGCTGACCCATCAAAGGGAGAATTTGTGAAGGACGCCTTAAAGGGATCCGCAAAATCACATAGCCGCATCCAGGCTTGGCGACTAAGAGCCACACCTGTGCCTGCGGCTCTACTCGCTCCATCCGCAGCATAAGATATTAGCCGCATGGAGGAGTTAACAACGGAATTGAGGGTTCCTAGCTGCGAAGCAATCTTATCTTGAGCTCCTGCAGCTGTAGGATCCTGAACTATTTCTCCCAGCTCCTTCAGGATATCCCTTTGGAGTCTGGTGAAGTGACATAGGTAATTCAGCGACGCATAGCAAAGGTCGCTGAGGAAAACATCCGCCACCGTACCTATCCATGGTCCTAGAGTCCTTATTAGGAGGATGGACGGGCACGGAAGGATCTGCAAGTTCCTTTTGGTGGCCGCAGCCACCACCATGGCATCAGCGGGACACCCTTGGTAAGGAATTGTTTGTCACTCGGGGCAGTGATAAATTTAGAAGGCCTCCTAGGGACTGGCTCTACAGAGTCAGGAGCTGCCCACACCTTTCGTGCAATAACCTGCATAAGGGGTCGAAGGCGGAGACACCCAGGAGGTGGAGGGCCGAGATCCAAACGCCTCTAGGTATACTGACTCATCCTCAGAGGGATTGTTGGTGGGCCAGTTTCCCCTCTGTTTCAGAAGTTCTAGGATGTCTGAGAAGGAGACATCCTCAGAGGGGGATCTAGGGGATCCCTCTGACTCATCTAAGTCAGTATCCGAAGTGACAGACTCGGGGAGTCTACATGCTTCCTCTTACAAGTCCTCTTCCTAGGAGGATCTCGAAACATCAGGAGAATCCTCGGAAGAGGGGAAATTCCCAATGGGGAAACCTGAGGCGGAGGATCTCTGGGTCCTGTAGCAAGAGAAGTGGCAGAGATGTCAACAGGTACTATAGAGGGAGGAGCTACGGGAACAGACTGCTGACTGATACCAGTGGCCAGTACACTCTTCATCACCTCAATGCTCCCTCCCAGACAGGTCCGAGAGAACCCGCTCCAAGAGCTAGGAACTCCAGGGACCACTGAAAGGGAAGTCTCCGAGGCAGATGTCGGAGCCGAGCTCACCAAGGCCGAGGCTCCAAGGGAAGAGCGGGTTCGGACAAGGGTCCGATGCCACTCACCCCTCGGAGGAGACCATGGAAGCCCGACCACCGAATCCCTCTAAGGAAGGTCTCAAGAGGAGATAAGAGTAGAGGCTGAAGGAACAGAAGGGGTATCCGTCCTCCAGCCGTAGCAGTAACCATGCCCGAAGACTCCAACTCCAAGCTCTGGGGTAGAGTTGAAGGAGGAACTGTAACGGGTGTGGACCAACAGTCGCCTACTGAGACGGACTGTGTAACATTTGGGCCAGTACCTGTGACTTGAGTAATCTACTGACCACTCTCTCTAGGTCATGATCTGACAACCTGGATGACCTTGAAGATCGGCTCCGATGGCTCCGTTCCGATAGAAGAGGTGAAGCCGGAGCCGAAGTATCGGCTCCAAGGAAGGAGACCTCGACCTCTTCCTGGAATGGGCCATCGGAGCCGATACTATAGATCCCGTCGGAGCCGACTTCGGAGCCGACAGGAAGCCTCGATGTATCGGCTCCAGCCGGAGCCGATACAGCCACCAAAGTAACGGTGTCGGAGCCGATCGGAGCCGACACCGATGCCTGTGCCACATGGGTGTCGGAACCGATCGGAGCCGACATCGAAGTGGACACAGATTCGCACCGATAGCCATCGGTGCCGAAAGCTTTGTCAAGCCAGAATCGGCTCCAGCCGGAGCCGATCTCGACTCAATACGAGTCGGAGCCGAGGCCGCAGGCTTAGATACAGAAGCCTGGGCCTTGGCAGGTTTTGTTGATTTTGGTGGAGCCGACTTAGCCGGAGAGCCCTCCGGCTTAAGAAGGCCCCTAAGAATCAACTTATTACGTCTCTCCTGCAGGACTCTCTGGCTGAAGGAGTGACAAATAGCACAGGAGTCCTGCAGGTGAAGAGGGCCCAGACAATACAGGCAAGAAGTGTGACCGTCTGTCAGAGACATCTTCTGACAGCACGAGTCACACTTATTAAAACCTGAGACCCTCTCCTTTGACATGGTGCCGAAAAACACAACACACACACACACCAGTCAAAATTAACTTAAACAAAATACCAAGAGGTATTCTATAAAAAACCAACACACACACCCTAACAGGGGGGGGATGGGATAGGGAAAAAATTGACTAACAAAAAATTAAAGGAGACAGGGAATTTCTGTCAGAAAGGGTAGAAAAATAAACTTAAACTATCAATAAAGGAGTTTTAGACTAAAAAGGGGCTTAAATATCACAAATGTGAACAACTTACCAGGAGCTGGTAAAAAGAAGACCTCCTAAGCGAAGCGGCAAACGAGATCTGGGTACTTACCGCCTTGCATCATGGGATATGGGGCTGCCTCGAGCTGGTAAAAGGAGTTCTCGAGCTAAAGCAAGTGCCGAGTCGGAGCCGAGGATCGGCTCCGAACCCATCAAGCAAGAATGAAGGCGAGATTGACAACTTAACATCAAGAGCTTTCGGGAAAAACACCCTTCATCAGTATTCATCATTCATTTAAAAATCAGTCTTTTTATACCTTAATAAAATACAGCACATGACACAGCCAACCAATAACAATGAATCGATAATTAATTAAAAATGCAAGTTGTTTATCATTCAATATAAGTTGTTAAAGCTACGTTATAAGTATTGCATATATATAAATTCTTCATGGAAAACATCTGATTTATACTGCTTCTGTTTCTCAACCAGGACTGGTTTTACTGTTACATTGTTTATCCCCATCTGTTTATCAGCCTCTAGCCTAGTGATCCATTTATAGTCTACTATTTCAAGTTTGTTGTTGTTATCACCACCTCTCAAAGTCTTATATATTACTTCTAAAACCTTAAACTTAAAATCATATGTTTGACCCCTATCCGTAATATGTTTAGCTAAAACATTTGTTAATTCTTTCTAACTTCTGATTTATGTTCGATAATGCAATCCTTTAATCGCCTCAAACATTTTACTGTGTAAAAACACTCACTTTACACATGTCCCTAAATATACTATTAACATAGTACATGTTGCTTGACATCTGATTTCATATCTTTTTTGTTACAGGATGTTGAAATACTACTAATTCACAAATATTCCTACAGCAACTACAGCTGTGACAGGGAGCTGTATCATATTTGTTATATGTTGGAATAGTAAGGTTAACATTAAAATCTTTATAGCATAATTGTCTTTTTAGGTTCAAACTATTCCTTTTTGTGAATCTTGGTTTGTTCCCCAGAAGGGCTACTAACACAGGCATAGACATTAGTATTTGCCAATTCGTTCAAATAATATTTTCTACTTTTCCTGTCGTATTACTATAAGTTGTAACATAATCAAATCATATTCATACCTGAGGTATTATTCCTCAGTTGAGGTTCATTTTCTGTTCCTTCACGAAAAAAAGGTTGTGCTGTTTATCTTTTGTCCAATATATCATTCATAGCTTGTACGACTAGATCTCTATTCATAAAATAACAAACTATCTCTTCCATTTGTTCTTTACATTTAATTTCATCTGTATGAAGTCTGCTAACCCCCAAAAGCTGACCTTTAATTGTTGTATCTTTCAGCTTTTCCCGGTTAGGGGTCGCCACAGCGGAACTCCGGTCCGCTAATAATTGGCAGTAGATTTTTACGTACCGACGTGCCAGGCCTGATTCACAACTTTCAACGAAGGTATGCCCATTCACGTATGTCTCCACACAGAAGACGCTTTAGCTGAGAATCGAACAGGACAACGTCTTACTGTGAGGCGACTCCATGGTAAATATGCCTAGCATGCATACTCTTAACGTGTATATTTATTCACTTGAATTTCTTTCTTAAACACACGTTTTTAATAAATCCGATTCCTATGCTATGCTATTATATGAAAAATGAATTCTGAATTTCAAAAATGCCATGGTGTTATTCAAATATTCAACAAAATCGAATAAATGCTGTTCATTTCCTTTCCGTATCATAAAACAATCCTCTACAAAACGTTGATAAAACAAAACCTTTCCTTTGAACAGGTTAGCAGAACTGTTAATGTATTCACATTTCCACTGATTCAGCACTATGTTTGCATATGTGTTGGCCATGGAAGTCCCCATGGCTACCCCCCGCTATATGCAAAAATGGCTGGCCATTAAACAAAAAAATACCTTGGGCATGAATGTGGTTCGATATGTTACAACTTATAGTAATATGACAGGAAAAGTAGAAAATATTGTTATAAAGAATTGGCGAATACTAATGCCTATGCCTATGCCTGAGTTAGCAGCCCTTCTGGGGGACAAACCAAGATTCACATGTAGGAATAGTATGAACCTAAAAAGACAATTGTGCTATAAAGATATTAATGTTAACCTTACTATTCCAATATATAACAAATATGGTACATCTCCCTGTCACAGCTGTAGTTGCTGTAGGAATATTTGTGAATTAGTAGTATTTCAACATCCTGTAAAAAAAAATATATGAAATCAGATATCAAGCAACATGTAATACTATAGTTTATTTAGGGACATGTGTAAAGTGTGTGTGTTTTTATATAGGAAAATGTTTGAGGTGATTAAAGGATCACATTATCGAACATAAATCAGAAATTAGAAGGAATATAACAAAAATGCTTTAGCTAAACATATTATGGATAGAGGTCAAACACATGATTTTACATTTAAGGTTTTAGAAGTAATGTATAAGAATTTGAGAGGTGGTGATATCAACAACAAACTTGAAATAGCAGAGTATAAATGGATCACTAGGCTAAAGGCTGATAAACAGCCAGGGTTAAACAGTATGATAACAATAAAGCCAATTCTGGTTGAGAAAAAGAAACAGTACAAATAGATATTTTTCCATGAAGAATTTATATATGTGCAATACTTATGTATCTTTAACAAGTTATATTGAATGATGAACAACTTGCATTTTTAATTATCTATTGATTGTTATTGGTTGGCTGTGTTGTGTGCTGTTTTTTATTAAGATATAAAAAGATTGATTTTTAAATGAATGAATACTGATGAAGGGTGTTTTTCCCGATAGCTCATTTTTTATATATAATAAATTAAACATTTCTTCTAGCTGGTGCTTGTTTTTGTTCTGGTTTTACTCAGAAATATTCCTGCGTGATTAACTACAGTCAGTTTGTGTCTTCAGTTGTGTTCTTTGTTTTAGATTTACTGTGGGTACAGTAAAACAGCTTGGAATAAGACACAGCTAGTGTTCAATTCCTCTGAAAAAGAGAGGTTTTCTACAGCTTCAGTGAATAAAAGTACTGTGTGTGAGTTACTTCTAATGTCAGATAACCCCTTGCTGGCTAATATGACATGCTTAAATGAAATAAGTATGGGAGCTGCTCCACAAGTTGATAATGATTTAAATCATCTAATTATCAAACTTAAGTTCAAGGCTCCATGGCAGCGGCTGAGCTTTTTAGCTTATTTGGGGCAGGTAATAGAAAGTTTATCCCGGGGATCACTCCAGTGGCTCTATTTGATAGAGGCACTGGGAACTAAAGTCGGGCATCATGATGCCAGGGCACTTCTGTGGGCTAGGCATGTAAAGGCTGCAGGGCCATTAGCCTAGTACACACCTATGAACCTTAATGTAGTGCCAAGGGGACTGCATGTCTTGAAAATGTCACCTTATGTAAATGTGTATCCAGAACTGTTAACTTTAAGTTCAACAATTGCCTTTTTTTTTTTTTTTTTAAGTGTGGACTATATGGCTTTAATGAATTAATTTTTTATGAGTATAGAGACTGGGTTATCTGATGAAATAGACTTGAAATTGAAATTACTAGCTCTCCTACGTTTGGTGGCTCATCCGTTCTTTACCAGCAAATGCTTGATAAACTTAATATTCTAGACAAAAGGCTGGAAGCAACAAAACAGCATAAATTACACAGATATTAATAATTTTAATTTGGGCCACATTTTCTCTGGGCTCCAATACAGTAAATAACAACTCGAATAATCGTACAAGAAGAGGTGCAATGTATGAGCTGGATACATTTACTAATGAAAATCAGCATTTGACCAATGAGCAGATTACAATGAATGAACTATCCAATGGTAATGAAAGGCAGGCATCAAGCAGTAGAGATTCTGCAATGGGACCTCCAGCTGTTCATCAAACTGGAGAGGAAATGCATAGTCAGGCTGAGAATGAGTCAGCAAATCAACAGGCAGAGAGCAGCCATTTAATTAAACAGAATGCTGCTACAAGATCCACATCCTCATTGGTGAACATTGCCTGTACAGGCCCATAAATATAGGCATTACATTGCAGATTGCTGAGGTTTTTTCCAGACTTGCGAGGCCTGTGGTGGTGAAGTTACCAGAAAAGGTGGACGTACGGAGATGGCCACAATCGCGAAGCATGTTGTAACAATGAGTGAATCCAAATGGAATGAAGAGGAAGAATAGCCCATTACCCTACAGCAAACAAGGACAGAAGTAAGAAGTAAGCATACAAGCACTGTGATGAACTTGCCAGACTTTAATTTATCAGCAGCTTGTATCAGTTTGTTTGATAAAGGTCTTCAATTTTTTTCAAATGAATCCGACACTATTGATGCAATAACTGATTTACGAACTTAAATTAATCCGACACTATTGATGCAATAACTGATTTACGAACTTTTATTAGAAGTGTTGGCTTAAAACTTACTTTTAATGATACAACAAGTAAACATATAAATGTATGCAGAAAGTCAAGTACATTCATTTCTAATAATTGTCAGTTACTAAATGCTTTCATGAGTATATATGAATATGAGTTGAGGTTAAAGTATGAAAGTAAAGTGAAAAGGGCGTTTCATTTATGAAGAATATAAAGCACTTACTGAATTACAGGAAAATTGTAATGTAATAATAAAATAAGCTGATAAGGGAGGTGTGATTTGTTCTTTTTAACAAGTTGGAAAATATTGACCTAATGAATGAATTTTTAATGGATGTAACAACTTAATTTTTCTTTAAGCACATAGCAGAAGTAAATTCTTTAATTAAGCACACTGCAGAAGTAAATGTTTATTTATGATTTGCAATTAGAAGGTGACACTCACTAGATATTTTTAACTATTTTACAGTCCCTTGTCTGAAAGTACTAGTGATTTATGGTATCCTCAAATTGCATAAATTTATAACTAGACTCCCAATGAGACCTATAGTTTCAGGGCGGGGGTGGGTGACTGAACCCTTATCTATTTATGTACAAAATGTATTAAGCAAATGTTTACTTTTGTGTCCTAGTTATATAAAAGATATGGTTGATTTTTCTAACTAAACTTTACACATGGCATAAAGATATAAGTGAAATGAAAATGATTATGTGATGGTTACACTTGACATAAACTCACCTTTTTACAGTATTTCGTAACGACTGGCGTTGAGACTGTACATTAATTTCTACATAGAAATACTGATATGACTGGGAGAATGATAGAAGATATATGTAGTGTGATAGAAGTTGTTCTTAAAAAAAAAAAAAAAAATTTTATTTAATGGTCAGCCATTTTTGTAAATAGCGGGGGTAGCCACGGAGACTCCATGGCTAACACATATGCAGACATAATGCTGCACCAGTGGGAATGTGAATACATTAATATTTCTGCTAACCTATTCATAGGAAATGTTTTATCAATGTTTTGTAGATTGCTTTATAATATGGAAAGGAAATGAACAGCATTTATTCAGTTTTGTTGAATATTTGAATAACACCACCGGCGACTGTGACCAGTGGCCCACTGAGAGGAACCACTAACCCACAAGGCTATATTGGCATCTGGGGGTTACAACTTTGTTTCCACTGTTTTTTCAACTGTTTTCTCCTCGGGCTTCGGCCTCACATTACAGCAAGGTGGGCTTCCCCCTGGCAGCCTAGGCCTGACCCAACTGGACGTCACTACATGCTCCTAGCGCTAAAGGGGCCTCCTTAGCAAAAGAACTGCACTTTTTGAGACAAAAGATCTGTAACACTGCAGCTCCTCCACGAGTGCCTGCATCGCTGCCTCCACAGGGGTATTTCACTTGGCAAGAATATGAAGTCTGAAATTCAAATGGCCGTCATTACTAAGTGAATTCAGACCTCCAGAAAACCACAGATTTTATGAGAAACAGAACAAACATATGAGGCAAAAACCTGGACAATTTTCACAAGTGGTGGTGGGTAGGGAATTCAGGCTCTTGTTACCTGTTGCAAAGGTACAGGGTTTGAGCCTGGGTAACTCGGACACCAACACACACACACTCACCTTCAGAAAATAATGCACAGCAGCAGCCTAAACGGACTTTCAGAAAATAATACACAGCAGCCACCTGAACGGACTTTCAGAAAATAATACACAGCAGAATGCACAAACTACTTCAAACCAATGTTCCCAGACCTTGCAGCCTTAACGGCCGTCCCTGGAGCCACCAGCTTAAGTACATGGCTGTTCTGTTTGAAGCCTTCCCTTTCCCTTGCAGTTTATGGACGTTTGAAGCTTTCCCTTGCATGCTTTACAAGCCCACTCTGGCCCTTGCTCGCGGAAGTAAAAGAACTGCTCGTCTTAGCCGGAAATGCTCGCCACGTCATCCCTGGAGCTCAAATCCAACAGGCTGGCAGGCTGTTCACTGGGCTGATATCATCATGCACATGATGACGTCAGGTCAAAAAACAAATTTTAAAAAGGAAACCAGGAAACTTGGAAATTGAGTGTCACTCTGGAATCGTGACACCCCATTAAACCGGAACAAAATGAGGAATTTGGGACAGTTGAGAAGTATGAAATGGATCACTTGGCTAGAGGCTGATAAACGGCCAGCGTTAAATAGTGTGATAACAATAAAGCCACTTCTGGTTGAGAAACAGAAACAGTATAAATAGACATTTTCCATGAAGAATTTATATATGTGCAATACTTGTGTATCTTTAACAAGTTATATTGAATGATGAGCAACTTGCATTTTTAATTAATTATTTATTGATTTGTTATTGGTTGGCTGTCGTGCTATATTTTATTAAGGTATAAAAAGATTGATTTTTAAATGAATGATGAATACTGATGAAGGATGTTGTTCCAAAAGCTCTGTTTTTTTATGTAATAAAGTAAGCATTTCTACTAGCTGGTACTTGTTTTTGTTCTGGTTTTACTCCTAAATATCCTGCATGGTTAACTGCAGTCAGTTCACATCTTCAGCAGGATAACAGGTACACACACAGTATTTCCAGATGCAGCTCTCTGCATCAAGTGCAGTTTCCCTTAAGAGCACACAGAGACCACAGTCAGTCCGGGCTGGTTTCTCCCTCTTTCTCCAGATTCCCAGTAAGACTCCCCACTGGCACAGCTATAGAGTTGAGATCTCAGCTAAGTGTCCAAGCCAAGGCCTCCACCACCCTCGCTGTCCAACCAGTGCTTCATGTCCCTGCCCAAGTAACTGACAAACACACACACACACACACACACACTCTCTCTGAGATTTGTTTTACTTACACACACACGTACACACACACACACACACACACACACACACACACACACACCTACCTATCTGGGAAAGGCTGGCACAAGTTTACTAGCTATGCCCCCTTCTGCCCAGACTATAAGGTAGTTATGACTGCCACCAGACACTCCTCCCAGCTACCTTAAGGCTTTCCAAGGGTACCCAATATTTTACTTACACACACACACACACACGTACACACACACACACACACACACACACACACACACACACACACACACACACACACCTACCTATCTGGGAAAGGCTGGCACAAGTTTACTAGCTATGCCCCCTTCTGCCCAGACTATAAGGTAGTTATGACTGCCACCAGACACTCCTCCCAGCTACCTTAAGGCTTTCCAAGGGTACCCAATATACTGAGTGAAATTAATATTAATACAAATGACAATCTGACCAAGTACAAGGCTGTTAGTAGTGGCCGACACAGTGTCACCAAATAAATATGCAAGTACTCTCAAAACTTAAATATCTCTACAAAAATGACTCTCAAAATGTAAGTATCTCTACAAAGATCAGCCACAATGAAAGGTTTAAATATATTTAATAGTATGTTCTTGTTCTTTTATTATTTATTAAGTAAATATTCACAGGGACATCAGTGTTCAAAACCACAGGAAATATTTAAAATAACGTTGCAGGACAGGCTCAGACAAATAAAAACAATATCTTAACTAAGCTTCGCTATATTCCTGACTGAATGTAAGAGAATTATACTATTCCATAATGACTTACTTAATAGAGGAAGGCAGATGATGTGGTGAGTGGTCCTTCTTCTCAGGCCCACGACAGAATACAGAATGCTCTGTCTCACTAAAAGACTTCTCAAAATAATATCTAAAGTGTTACTACTGGGACAGCTTGCGTATGACATTTCTGGCCATCCGACTTCTAGTCCCCATACAAAACCCCCAGCACTGGAAGCTGGCAGGACTTTGCTCCTACCTGTAAAATACACACACAAGGGCTTTTGCTTGGATCTCTGGCAGGTACTGGAAGTCATAAAACAATTGCATACCTCCATGCTTCAAGAGTGTAATTAGTTAATCCCAAATACAATACAGAAAGTTTCCTAGTACAGACTTTGTGTCTCTGGCTGCACTGAAACCTGTGAGATAGCATCTTTATGGCCTAGCCTATAAAGTGATTTAGTTTCAGATATTTTTCTAAAGTTTACTGGACTGAGGTTAACCCTCCAGTTTCCTCTGATAAAATCTATACATTTAAACAGTTCCAGTAGTGCATGTACATTTCTGTTCTCTCCAGTAAGGCACACTGCACATACATTTCAAACCCAAACACTTTACAAAATGACTTTTTAACACAAACTTTTGTACAGATTAGTTTGATATACACACAACGTACAGTTCTAATACATTTGCAACACCAGAGTCTTGTATGACCCACAATTCTAGTGCATTTGTTAACACAAGCATCTTGTATAAATCAGTTTGATATTCACAAGTGACATATAACTATTTTTACAAAGTTTCAGCTACCTGTGCTGGTGGCAGTACCTCTTTCTATCACAACATGCAAGAAGCCAGTCTGGCTATGTGACCCGCTTCACCACCAAGTCACTGATTTTCACTTTGGACTTTGTGCAAGTCCATGTGTATGGGTAATGGAGGTAAATCCCTGAACACCCCTGAATCTGTATATAAAGTGTCAGACTCCTCATTGGCCCATATGTTGAAGTCACTGAGAGTTAACCAAATGAAGGAACATCCTTACACTACCTGGTAACAGGAAACAAAGAGGCGCTGACAGTTTGCTCCTGGTGCCATGACATATTTGAAGGAGTCTTGAAGCCCTAGCTGTAATTTCCCTTAACCCAGTAGGAAGAGCTGTGGAAGAAGGCAACTCTACTTCCCAACTTAGATCTAAAATGTATTTTATTTATTTTACATTTGTTTACCAGGAAAGTCCGACTGGACACAGGTCCTTTTTTAGCAGAAGCCCAGGGAGAAAAGCTCCATTACAAAATAGAAAAAGTATAAACATTATAGACGTTAACAACTTACATGGACATAACATGAGCACAGAGATGGTATTTACACAGTGCTGTTAAAGGCCTCAAGTGAAAGCTTTATCATAGCAAATGATATTACAGTAAAATGCTTTGAGTGAGTTACAATACAAGTAGTTTCAAGGATAAGAGTAGGTTGGCATCAGTAAACAGTGGCTGGTTATCTATACAGAACATAGTTTTAGCCTGGAGAATTACAGGTACAAAGCCAAGAGTTGGCCAAGCATGTCATAAGTAGCTTTTTAAACTGTACTGTGGAGGAGCTGGAGGTAACGGAGGCTGACACTTTATTCCAGATTTTAGGGATGATATTTGAAAAGAGTCATTTCCCCAGCTGGATTGTTAGCTCTTGTGATGTCCAGAAGTGGTCTGTTACTGGAGCAGAGGAGTCCAGAAGTGGCATATGGTTATATGAGTTTTGGGGAGTGGGGACTTTATCAGGTTGCTGAAGGATTTTATGGGCAAAGTTAATTGTCTAAAGTAGAGGAGTTGAAGTTCTAACAAATTTAGTTGTTTAAGAGCAGCACAGTGGTGAGACCTATGTGTGGTGTCAGTGGCAAATTTAGCAATTTTATTGTAGCAGGTTTCCAACTTGTTTAGGTCAGTTTTACGAAGGTTGGTCAGAATTGGGAAAGCATATAGGAGAGTTGACAGGAGGTGTGTACGGGCAGTAGTAACTTTTATAGCTCTAGTTTTTATGTCTGTAAAGAAGACCTAGTTTCTTATGAACCTTTTTAATGGTTTGAGCAATGTGAATGTCGAATTTTAAGTTGTCAATTTTGAAGCCGAGCAATTTAGTATGTGTTATTGGGGTGGTGGTGGTTTTGTTTTTGGATTCTATAGTAAAAGTTGGTAATGATGGGGAGATCTAGAGGGATGAAAGACCAGTTTTGTTTTGTTGGGGTTTAGGATGAGTTGGGAACTGGCGAGCCATGTTTTTGCAGATAGGAAGGATTACTGGGTAGCAGAATTGATGTAGTGTGGGACCAGAGCATACTAATGTAGAGTCTTGCGTATTGTATAAGAAATGCATGAGGAATGGAAGTGTGAAGATGGTTAGTGAACAGAGAGAAGAGTAGAGGTCCAAGGATGGAGCCTTATGGGACCCCTAATGTCACAGAGAGAAGAGTAGAAAGGTGGTGTCGCCACTGCACGGCCTGTTGACATCCTGATAAGTAGCTCTGGAGCCAGGTGATGGAGGAGTTACTAAGGCTAAGGTCAGAGAGCATATTGCTTGATTAATTTAGTGTCCTTTGGCTTTTCCCGGTTAGGGGTCACCACAGCAGAACTCCGGTCTGCTAATGATTGGCAGTGAGTTTTTACGGTGTCTAGTTGACAGCCCGGCACCCAACCTTCAAGAAAGGCGCACCCACACACGCACCTACTTACATGTCTTTTTAAATTCACTCAACCACGGGGAGGACATGCAAACTCCGCACAGAAGGCACTCCAGCCCAGAATTGAACCGGAGAATCTCTTGCTGTGAGGCGACAATGCTAACCCCTGCACCACCGCAGCCTCGATTAATTAATTTAGTGTAATTTACCATATCATTAGATCGAACTTTAGTGATCAAAGTCTGAAACCATTGAAACCAAAAAAAACTAAATAGTGTGTAGGCAGGGGTGCAAGCCCCCCACACCCCCCCCCCCACTTAAATATACCAACTCCAAGAACGCACTACATTAAAGTAAACTGAAATCTCCCCCTATGGAGATTTTCCGTTTAGACGTTCGATGTAGTGTGCTTTCGGTATTCTCGTGTTGACAGTATCTTATTCGGTATTGTCAGACTTTGAGATTTTAATATAGACCCCAGAAATATAGCTGTGGTGTTGCTGTGAAATGGACGAAAACCATGTTATGTATTTGATAAGTTTGTGTGTAATGAAGGAAGTCCATGAGCTGGGTATGGATGACCCTCTAGGATTTTAGATAAAGGTGACAGGATGGTAATTGGACTATTTTAATTAGTAAATTCTGTGGAATTGCCACCTTTGTTAGAGGAATAATATGAAAGATCTTCCAGACTGTAGGTAATATGGCCTCAGATATTGATCTGTTTGAGTGGGGCTACTGGGTAAGCAATTGCATCTGCTGCGATTTTCAGGAAATCAGCAGGGAGGTTGTCAGCAGCTAAGGTAGTAAGTTTAAGTTTTCAAAGTAGTTTTCTTACGTTAACAATAGACACTGGTTGTAGTGTAAACTGGTTAGGGCAGATTTGAGAGGTATTACTGGACTGGGGAGGAAGAGGGACAGAGAAGTTCCAGGAATTTGCAAGGGCTTGGATTGCATCAGTAAAGTATTTATTAAATACTGTGAGATTGTTCCCGCAGCTGACCTTGAGCCAGGTTTCATTAATGAATACCAGTTTGTTTCAACAAAACGCATACAACAGAATAGTAGACTTATGCCTGACTAACTTAACATTGAAACACAATGTTTTTTTTCCAGGGGTGCAGAACAGGTCCTTGCTCTCCATGCCAGTGTGGTATAGTGATTGTACACCAGACTTTGTAGCACAGATGTGAGAGTTTGTCAACTACTGTAGCATAGTGCATTAACCCATTAGGCCACGCAGCACTAAAATTCACCCCTGATGAGTCTCAAACCTGGGACCCTGTCAGTTATAGCCCAGTTCATTAGCCCACTAGGCCACTTTGCTCTGCAGGCCCACATTGTTTGTTTATGGCAGTTTGTACAAAGACTTGAGGCTGTGAGCTGTTAATGAAGGCTTGAGGCTATGAGCTGTTAATGAAATACTTATAAAATGCATGGTTTGATTCCCTCAGCTTTCATTTGCCTACTGTATAATATTGAAGAAACAACTTAACCAGACAGTGCTTCAGAGCAATTGGGAATTTGGGCTCTGCTCTTTAATGGTCTTTTGGACTGCACGTATAGTAACAACTTATGGCTGTATAATAGAGGAATGTGCAGTTAAAGCCCTGATTACAGACTTGGTAAAGTTCAGCTGGCTTCACAGGCCCCTGTTAGTGCTGGCAGGAACAATAGGTACACCATTTTATGGAGGATTGAGGGCCAGAGCCCACCATATGCACTACTTTGTCTTGGAGAATGGGTGGCAGTGCAGAGTGGTGGGCTAGGGGAGGGCTTTAGGCTCACCAAACTACCAATTGGTAGAAGCCTGCAAAACATATGCAAAAGCACCATGGTGACATGGTTTGCATGTCCCCTTCCCAAGGACAGGGTTAATCCCATCTAAATGCCTCATGCTGGAGAGAGCACAAAGTGCCCTTATGACTGCCTGAAAAACTGCTCCCTCTGACAGCCCTTGCCTTTGCTTTGGGTGGAATCCCTCAAGCAGAAGAGCAAATGGGCACTGTCTGAGGAGAGACTTTATTGCTAGCAGGAATGTTTGCAAAATCAGTTGGGGGAGGAGGGGGACATTCACAGGCTGCCAAGCATCATATGCTGTAACACACTACTGCACCAAGTTCACCAGATCCTGGTTGCCACACAGTGAAATTTATATTAGTTATTTAGGCTTGCAGTCTAAGTAAACATCAAGGAACCTAACCAAAATTCCCAGCTGCCCCTTAGCCTTGACTGGTTTTGTGACTTGATCAAAGTCACACATTAGGCAAATAAGGGCTTAGTGGATTAAGCCTTATACCACAGGAACTGTAAACTTCTGCTCCTACAATTGAATAGTTTGATTGTGTTGCCGAGAGGTCAGGCCACCTACGTGCAGAACTGCCTCCATCTTGTCCCTCCTGACATTGACTGTGGCTGGTTGGAAGAGGCTTTGCTTGAAGGTCAGCAAAGGCATTCTGGTGGAGGGAGTCCTTAGTGTTTTTTCCTTCTCACACTAGTACCCCAACATCTTCAAAATGATGCTAAACTTGATCCTGATTACTACAGCACTGTTCTTGATGTTTTTTTGATCCATGCCCATGCTAAGCACTACCGATTTGATTTCACTAATATATGGCTTGGTGTCGCTTGTTTTCTCAGCATCAGTGTTTGGTTGACACTAGTGATGCTTTTAGTGCAGTTGCGTGATATCTTGTTGTTCTCCTGTTAACCCCAGCTTTTAGCAGCATCAGTGATTGGTCCAACCTACCTGACCTCAGGGTTTCTAGGACCAAGGATGTTGATGTTGATGTACCTCTCAACATCATTGTTTAACCACATAATAGCTATGCAGTGGTTCTTTTTGATGAAAAATATTCCAGCTGTAATACCGACACATTCTTCTCTGGAACAACCTTATTATTGATCCCTTGGCTAAGGTTGCTAAGCTGCAGGTCGGAGAAACTGTAGCTCCTCTGAAATTTCCCACCAGAACACCTGCAACAGTGTGTCGCTTCCTCCTCAGACTCCTCCCTCTGAAGAAATGCAGAAAGACCCGCTTTAAGACTAAAGAGGTTGACTCCTTTTGAATTCTTCCAGTGGAAATCTTAAATAAGGATGATGCTGCTTCCCTAATATGTGCACCCAGATGAGCCCCTTAGGTTTGGGAAATACCTGGGACGTCTACAACGAAACACAGAGGGACAGCTGATCAAGTATCTTCCCCTCAGAGGTTCCAGAAGGCCTAAAGGTCTGATGTATTAAAAATGCCATTAAAGTGGCTTGGGAAAATTTGATGGGCCCAGTCCATAAAATGGCCAACCACATCTTCTGGTCTCTGAGAGAGTATGGCTTTTGACCAGAGATGCACAAGCCTAATATCGTAGTCTCAGCAGCTTTAGAAAGGCTGTGACTCTCGAGAACCCAGCTATCAATCTCCAGCTAAGGAATCCAGAATCCCTGACATTCTAGGGAAGACCTGTAAATGCACCCAACACCTGTACTGAGCAGGCATTCGGTTATATTACACATATAGTGGATTTTGAGCTTGATATCACAGGTAAGGTGCAGCATACATTTTGACGGGTTGATAAATGGGCTTATTTGGGGGGAAAAGGCTGCTCTTCCAGTCCATAACCACCTCTGACTTGATAAAACTGTATGGTTAGCGTTCTAAGTAAAGCTGCATAAGGGATACTCAAAGCAGTGCAGTCCAGCTTTAGTGTGTGCTGGCATGTGTGGGCATTGTTTGACAGATTTCTCAGAGGACACCAGAGTGACATTCATGTAGTCCTGTTTAACAGGTCCATGCATCTTTAGTCCAGAGATTAAAGCGCACCCTAGCTGGAGTGCTTGTTTGGCTTGCTTGCTTGCTGATGTTCTTCATGTTTCACTGTTGCAGTCATCACACTTTGGGTTATCTGCCTGCAAGTAGCCCTCAGTCGGCCCAAGTACCAGAGTCTTAGTATTTCTGCGTCGGATGCTGTCGCTTCTTCCATGACATCAGGTCAGGGGTATAAAACAGGCACCGACGTCATTACATCAATCTTTCTTGCCGAGGAGGAGCCCGAAGCAGAAGCAGTTCACAAGTGCCACTCGGCCACTACCTGAAATTTTCATTTTCGAGTTTATAATCCTGAAGTCTTCTAAAGCTAAGTATCCCGTTGGGGATCCTTTTTTCTTGCTCTAACCGATGTCAGAAAAAGTTAACAATTGTCTTGCCTGTGGAAAGCAAATACCTCACAGAGATTTTCATTCTTACTCCATCAACTGTCTAGGCCCAGATCACAATGTCCCTCGCTGTCGGTTTTGTGCCTTGTTTAACGCCCGAACCATTCGTCGTTGGGTTAACTTTGTCACTAAATTCTTTCACTCTCATTCTCCATATTCCGAAATGGCTTCGATAAGCCATCTGACTACCGATCTTCCCAAAAAACGTAAAGATAAAGACAAACCGCATAGGTCCAAAACTGCCAATGACGTTTCAGTTAAGCTAGTCGACAGTCTGCTGGTACTCAGTGAGGTGCCTTTGCAGCCCCTGATGCCCACTTCTGTGGATTCGTAGGCCTCTGCTGAGACCTAGTCTGAGTCCAGTGTGCCGTGAGATCCTTCTTCGACTATGGAACCTGCGGATGTCTCTACCTTGGATGGGTCTGGAGCCACTGTGCAGGCACCGGCTTCTGAGGGTGTATTCCATCCTACCGATGTTCATATCAAACAGACTTCTTTTTTAGCCAAAACTACCGAGTTTCTTAGACCAAGAGTACACACTACACCTAGAAAACAGACCAAAGTGCATGCTCAAGCTCCCATGCCACAAAAACAAATGCTTAGAATGGATGAAGACCTTATTACCCTAATTAGGGGAAGCCAGCCTTCCTCTGGGAAGAGGCAAAGAATTGTTTCCTTATGACTCTACAGACCAGTAGTCTGATAACTCTGACCCTTCTGATTTATCAGGACATGCCGTTATCCGCCTATGAGGATTCAGATGCAGAGGAATCCATTCCCTCTGCCTCCCCTCCAGAGGAATTTTCTTTTGGTGAAACCTTGCATACTTTAAGAGCACTTCCACTGGGAATGCCAAGACTACCCTCAGTCCAAAAAGAGACTCAGAGAATTTTTAGAGTTGCCTCAGCACAGACCTCTAGCTGTACCCACTGTCCTGGATGTTGTAGATGATGTTTTTATGGAATCCCGTCTTACTCCAGATACTTTACCTCTGGCCCCTAGAAAACCTGACGGGTACTACAGAGTACCCAATTCCCACAAATTTCTTTTCAAGAATCCTATTGCTGATCCAGAGACCATTTCCCAGGGAGCTAAAGGTATTAAGGCTACTACAGCCCAAAATCCTACCCCTTCGGACAGGGATTCCAGAGCTTTAGACAGATTGGGTAAGAAGGTATATACCTCTGCAACTCTTGCCATCAGGGCATTGAATTGCCAGTTTCACATGTTGACATACCAGCAACATATTATGGAACTAATTTAAACAAAAAGTGGTATTATTTCCAGATTGTGCAGAAAATAAAGATTTACAAGAGCTAATGCATTCTGCAAACCAAGTTAGTAAGCATACCTTGCATTGTGGCTTTTATGCCCTAGAAGCGACTTGCAGGGCTGCAGTCGCTGGTTCTGTACTGAGAAGGCATGCTTGGCTGAAGGAACAAACCTTACCAGATCTTATCAAATCCAAATTATTAGCCGCTTCTTTAAATAAGGAATGTTTGTTTGGCACCAAAGCAGAAGAAGTTCTTAAAAAGATGGAATAAAAAGCTAAATCTATGCAAACTGTTAAAGAATTCTTACAAGTGTAACCACCTAGATTCAGTAGGCACTGGCCTTCAAAAAACTGGTCCTTTCCAGCCCCTTCCAGGCCTTCTCAGACAAGACCCAGGGGAAACAGGCCACCCAGACTACAGTCTCAGGGTATGCAGAGATCTAAACAATGGAGTGCCCCCTCCTCAAAAAAGGGAGTGGTAAGCCGTCCCCTATGGAAAAAGTTCACAATGACATCTCAGTTCTCCTTCCCAGCCCTGCCCAACTGCTTGCACCCCTAGGAGGAAAACTTGCCCTTCATGGAAAAAACTGGATGTCCATTACTCAGGACCAATGGGTCCTCAGCATTGTATCCCTGGGATTCTACTTCCATTCACTGCCAACCCCAAGCGGGTTTCCAGACCTTCCTCCAAACCAGTGGGCAGAGGCTCTAAAGCAAGTACTTTCCCTGCTCAATATCAGAGCTATTCAACCTGTTCCAGTAGAACAAAGGGGTCATGGTTTCTACTCAAGACTTTTCCTGGTGCCCAGAAAAGAGGGCTCATTGTGCCCAATCCTGGATCTTTCAATTCTCAACACCTTTCTGGTGGTCCTAAAATTCAAGATGCTTATCCTGCAACAGCTTATCCCTATGCTAGCCAAGGATGCCTGGCTGGTCAATCTAGACGTAAAATAAGCTTATCTGCACATCCCCATAAGGGAGTCTTGCAGGAAATATCTACATTTCAGGGCAGGCTTTATGCACTATCAGTTCTCTGCACTTCCTTTTGGATTATCTACTGCGCCCAGAGTATTCACAAAGTGCCTTGCTCCAGCCATTGCATACTGCAGGCAGAGAAATATTCAAAATTTCCCATACTTGGACGACTGCCTGATTCAGGCAAACAGTCAGGAATTGCTACTTCAGCACCTGGCATTTGTAAAAAGCCTTCTCACTTCATTGGGGTATACCATCAACGAAAAAAATCACAACTGGTACCCAGCCAAAAGATTGCATTCCTGGGAGCAAGCTTTGACACAACTTCCCAGATGGTATTTCTCACTTCAGAAAAACAGGTCTATCTGACAAACTACTTCAAACAAATGGCCGCCAGGACCCAGCTATCTGCAAGAAAAATACTGCAAGCCCTAGGGTTCATGGCTTCATGTTTTCTGCTAATTCCATATGCAAGACTGCATATGAGGAAACTTCAGTGGTACTTAAAAGTCTTTGGTGCCAACATTATCAGGACCTGGAAACAGTCATTCCTTGTCTAGGGGCAGAGTTCCTTTGGTGGGCAGAAGCATGCAGCCACAACAAGGAATTGCATTTCACTCAACCCCTTGCCGCCCAAACCCTGACAACAGATGCATCAGACTATGCATGGGGGGCTCACATGGCAGGCAAATGCATTCAGGGCCACTGGAGCCCAAGACAGATTCTTCTCCATATCAATCAAAAAGAGATGCTAGCTATTTAGAATGCTTTGACAGCTTTCAGATATCTAATCCTTCCAGGGCAACTGCTGATAAAAACAGACACCACAGTTATGTGGTACATAAATAAGCAGTGGGGAACCAATTCTTATCCACTCTGCAGGTTAGCCATGGCCGTGTGGAACACAGCCTTGAGCAACCAAGTGCTTCTACAAGCTCAATTCCTGCCAGGCAAACAAAATTCACTGGCAGATGACTTAAGCAGAAATCTCCTAGACCCATCATCATCATCGTCATCTTTCGACTTTTCCCGTCAGGGGTCGCCACAGCGGATCATCTCTTTCCATTTCTTCCTATCCTCTGCATCTTGCTCTGTCACACCAACCGCCTGCATGTCCTCTCTCACCACGTCCATAAACCTTATCTTAGGCCCTCCTCTTTTCCTCTTACCTGGCAGCTCCATCCTTAGCATCTTTTTCCCAATATACCCATAATCCCTCCTCAGCACATGTCCAAACCAACGCAATCTCGTCTCTCTTGCTTTGTCTCCAAACTGTCCAACATGAGCTGACCCTCTAATATACTGATTCCTAATCCTATCCATCCTAGTCACACCGAGTGCAAATCTTAACATCTTTAACTCTGCCACATCCAGCTCTGACTCCTGCCTTTTTGTCAATGCCACTGTCTCCAACCCATATAACATAGCTGGTCTCACTACTATCTTGTAGACCTTCCCTTTCACTCTTACTGGTACCCGTCTGTCACAAATCACTCCTGACACTCTTCTCCACCCATTCCACCCTGCCTGTACTCTCTTCTTCACCTCTCTTCCATATTCACCATTACTCTGAACTGTTGATCCCAAGTACTTAAACTCGTCCACCTTTACCAACTCTACTCCCTGCATCCTCACCATTCCTCTACCCTCCCTCTCATTTACACACATATATTCTGTCTTAGCCCTGCTGACCTTCATTCCTCTGCTCTCTAGAGCATATCTCCACCTCCCCAGAGTCTCCTCAACCTGATTCCTACTCTCACTACAGATCACAATGTCATCTGCAAACATCATAGTCCACGGGGCCTCCTGTCTGATCTCATCTGTCAACCTGTCCATCACTACTGCAAATAAGAAAGGACTCAGAGCTGATCCTTGATGTAATCCCACCTCCACCTTAAACGGATCTGTCACTCCCACTGCAGTCCACACCACTGTCACACTACCCTCGTACATATCCTGTACCACTCTTACATACTTCTCTGCCACTCCCTACTTCCTCATACAATACCGCAACTCTTCTCTAGGCACCCTGTCGTATGCTTTCTCCAAGTCTACAAATACACAATGCAACTCCTTCTGACCTTCTCTGTATTTCTCCAATAACACTTTCAGAGCAAACATCGCATCTGTAGTGCTCTTTCTTGGCATGAAACCATACTGCTGATCACTAATCATCTCCTCCCTTCTTAATCTAGCTTCTACTACTCTCTCCCATAACTTCACTGTGACTGATCAATTTTATCCCTCTGTAGTTACTGCAGCTCTGCACATCACCCTTATTCTTATAGATAGGTACCAAAACACTTTTTCTCCACTCCTCAGGCATCCTCTGACTTTCCAAAATTTCTTTAGACAATCTAGTTAAAAATTCCACTGCCATTTCTCCTAAGCACCTCCATACTCCTAGACCCACACGAGTGGAAATTGGAGCCCAGCACCTTCAACCTTCTGATCCAGAGGTGGGGGATACCAGAGGTGGACCTCTTTGCCTCCCCGAGAACCACCAGTTAAGCAAATACTGCACCAGGAACCCTCGCAGCAGGGCCTGGAAGGTGGATGCCCTATCCTTTCAGTGGAAAAACCTCTCAATCTATGCATTTTCCCCCTCTGCCCCTTCTCTCAAGAGTACTACTCAAGATAAAACAGGACAGGCCAAGGGCAATTCTTATTGCCCCAGACTGGCCATGCCAACACTGGTACCCACTCATACGCAGCCTGACAGCAGTGCCACCCTAGCACCTACACCAGTCTCCTACCCTGCTGTCTCAGCAGGATGGATGGATTTTTCATCCACAATTGCAAACCCTAAACCTTGCAGTCCATCTTATCCCTTGAATACCCCACCAGCAACCCTAAGCAAACAGGTGCTGTATGTCATTCTTGAAGCCAGAAATCCTAGTACTAGGAAATCCTATGCTGAAAAGTGGAAAAGATATTGTTCTTGGAATCGGTCTAAAGGAAAAGACACCGCAGTGCCCTCCTTACCTCTAATCCTGGATTACCTAGCAGAGCTACTCCACAGAGGCCTATCCTTCTCCTCCATTAAGATTCATGCCTGTGCCATCTCAGCTCATTACAATACTGCGCCACCTCTATTTTCTCACCCTCTCATCAAACATCTTACCCTCTCATCAAACAGTTCCCGAGAGGGGCTAACAACTTAAGGCCCCCCAGGAGAGCACCCACCCCTGACTGGGACCTTAACTTTGTACAGGAAAACCTCACGCTTCCTCCTTTTGAACCTGCTGCCTCAGCAGAGTTAAAATTCCTCTCTTGGAAACAGCCTTGCTTTTAGCAATAACTTCAGTTAGAAGAGTGTCTGAGTTACAGGCACTAATGGTTGTGGAACCCTTCATTATATTCCATGCTGACAGGGTTTCCCTCAGGACTAACCCATCCTTTGTGCCTCAGGTGGTATCCAGTGTGGCTCTAAACTAATCCATTCATTTACCAACCTTCTTCCCTAACCCTCAGAATAAAGGGGAAAGGATTCTGCACTCCTTGGACGTGCACAGCCGGCTCAGGTTCTACCTTGACAGGACTAATCTTTTCAGAAAATCTGATCAACTGCTAGTCAGCTTTGTTACAGGGGCAGAGAGTAAGGCCATTTCAAAACAAACCATTTCTAAATGGATAGCACACTGCATCCATTTCTACTACAAGCACCATGGAATGCCTACCCCACAGGGGGTCAGAACACATTCCACTAGGGCTACTTCCACCTCTACAGCATTTCTCAGGGGAGTCCCTACCAGGGACATTCTGGAAGCTGCAACCTGGAGTTCTGTACACACCTTCACCAAGCATTACCACTTACCTATCTTTCCCAAATCCAGGGCTGGATTTGTTATAGCAGTCTTGCAAGGCCTACTAGCCAGCCCTAACACTTCTTGACTGCCTCCACCCATCCTCAGCTTTGGGAATCAACCCAAGTGTGATGACTGCAACAGTGAAACATGAACATAGTACAGTTGTGTACACTTACCATAAATGTAGTTGTTCAAGTGTATTCACTATTGCAGTCCTGGTTTCCCTCCCTCCAGCCCCCCGGCTTTCTCTGTCTTTCTACCTCTCCTCTCTATGGCCATTCCTAATGGCATTGGTATTTACTTTTTTACTGGGGGTGTTCCCCACCATATACTAGCTCCCTATTTGGGGGCTCCTGACATTTGGGGCAAGAAAAACTGATGTAATGGCGTCCGCTGCCTGTTTTATACCCCTGATGACCTGACGTCATGGAAGAAGCAACAGCATCTGACGCAGAAATACTAAGACTCTGGTATTTGGGCAGACTGAGTGCTACTTGCAGGCAGATAACCCCAAGTGTGAAGACTGCAACAGTGAATACACACTCTAACATCTACGTTTATGGTAAGTGTACACAGCTGTACTTTCTCTGCCTGACTATTGCTGATCTCTGACTGCATTTGATTTTGAGTTGGAGTTTTTCTTTTAAGGTTTGGTTACTTCTGTTTTTTATCTTTTTCTTATATTACATTTGTTTTGTTTTAAGTTTTTTTGTTCTTTTGAGTTTTAAGAGGTCTTGGCTAGGTTCAGTTAGAAAAGAATTCTTTTGCAGACAGTGAATATCATCCAACTAATTAGTGTGAGGAGCTGCGAAATAGCATTCCTTATTTAACTAACAATATTTGGAGGCATCTTTATTTAGCTGGAGTGCTTCTTTGGCTTGCTTGCTGTTCTCTGCCTAACTGTTGTTGATCTCTGTCTGCATTTGACTTTTCCCACCTACCCAACCAACTGTTGTACTTTTAAACTTGGTGGCTTTTGAGTTGCCTGCCCCTACTATAAATCTGATTTTGGGCACTCCTCCCAGTCACATCTCATCAGCTTATTCTACTGAGTACAGAGAGATCAGTTAGGGAGGCCCACCCCCTTAGTTTCTTAAACTTGAATTAGCTTCTGTTTCCTCCTTTCCGCTTACTTAAAATGCACTTTATTTAGTTGCTTTTACTGTATCTGTGCGTCTTCCTACCTTATTACTTTATTTTGCTTTTTGCTGCCTGTTCAGATACATTTATTCTGCTGCATTTGTTACTGCTTGTCAGTAGCCCAGTGACATTGTAACTGCTATTCTAAACCTCTTAATTTTGATTTAAGCACCTGTGCTTCAAACTAGTTATCTTACATAAGGAAGGTTTGTGGTCTACACTGTTGTGGCAGGAGGAGTAGCTTACATCATTCTCCGCTGGGAATTGCTGTTTGAAGACTCATTCTGTCTGTTATTCTGGTTAAAGCACTTGAGCTTCAGACCTGTCATTTTACATTAAGGTTTGTGGTCTGCACTCATGTGAAAGGAGAGGTTAGCCTCCACCTTTCTGAGCTGTGAATTGCTGGTGAAGCTTATTGTGGCTGTTATTTTAAGTGTCTTTGTTCTAGTGTAAGCACTTGAGTAACCAGTTTTTTTTACATTAGGAAGGTTTGTGGTCTATCCTGTTGTGGCAGGAGAGGATAGCCTACATTCTTCTGAGCTGGTAATTGCTGGTTGAAGGCTTATTGTGTCTGTTCTGAAAGTGTCTTAGTTCTGGTATAAGCACTTGTGCTCCATATCGGTTATTTTACATTGGGAAGGTTTGTTTTCGACACCATTTACCAGAGATACTCCGAGTTTGGCATTCTTAGCCAGAAATCTGGAGTGCATCTGAACAGAAATCCAACTCATCCACTGAAATCTTCTAAAAAGAAGCCTAATTTAAGCCTGTATTGCACTTTGCGAACTGTATTTTATTGAACTTTTGCTTCATTTTTACTGTTTTTTTGCTGCTCTGTTTCATTCAGCACTTTTGCATCATTGCTGCTTCTGACTTAAATGGCATAGGCTAGGTTTAGACTTGCTGAATCTAGATTGTTTGGTATCACTTTAGCACTAAAATCAGCCATGTTACATTACATTAATGGGTCTCCTGCACCCTTGTAGCAAAAGTGTGTAGCTCAGGACCTATCTGAGTTGGGGATTGCTGGAATAAGGCTGTGTGCTGGACTTTCCTATTGGGAGTTTGTGTTAAAACTGTTTAAATTCACTTGTATTTAAGCCTTCCATTTGCAAATAACTTTTTATCATGCAACAGGGTTACCGGTGCCCTGTATAGACGCAAACGCCTAGATAAAACTTTGTCGGAAAAGAACAGTCAGTGGAACCCTCCCAGGCTTCCCGGATGCACTGTGGGCAACTCAGCTGAGCACTGAGCAGCATTGCCACACTTAATCCCTTATCCTGAATAGAGTAAGTCCCCATGATAACCTTAGTGCAAAAAGTGATCTAACTTGCCCACCCCCTAACAGTACTTATGGTTTAACCTGCTACAGTGGTACAATGGACAGTCAGCTTCCCAGCATTTCTCCAACCAACCTGATTGACATGGGCATCCTGAGGCAATGTAGTAATTGCCTCATGTATACTGACAACCATTTGCTCCTACAGAAAACAAATACAGTATTTGAGAGATATAACTGTACTATGAAACTGGAAACAATCTTATCACGTAACCATAAACAAGACATCAAACAGGTTGTTCACGCATACCTGCCCTCTCACACAAGATAGTCATGACACACAAGCCTACATACATGGAGGTACTCACCAAGAACCTACCAAAAGTCCAGAGACGACCTAAGATCAAACAACTCATACATATTACAGCACAATCAAAATCTACTACAAATAACATGCATACCAGTGTCTTAACAAATAAGCCCCTAAGGCAGAACATCTCAAAACCAAATGTCTTGATCATAGGAGATTCCATAGTGAGACCGACAGATGTCCGCCTCACCAGGCTGGACAAACAGGTCACAGTCAGGTGCTGCCAGAATCTGTCAAATCACACATGCACTCAGATCACTCGACAACAATTTACCATTATGACTCTGCCATAATACATGTTAGAGTGAATAACTTCAGATGTACCTCCCTGGACTGTATGAAGAGACCCCTGTATGAACTCTCGGATTATGTGTCTCGAGCAGGTATGTCCCTATCCCTAAGCAGTATTCTGCCTTCATCCAGGAAGATGCCACAATATAAACAAAAAATGATTGACTTCAACAATTGGCTTAGCTTCTGGCGTCACTCCATGGTGATCCACTATCTGTCAGCCTGGGAAGACGTGATCGACAGACTACGATGCTTTGCCAGAGATGTTCTTCACCTGTCTCCTCTAGGCTTTCGAATACTGGCAAAGACACCTGCCTCTCCTATAGTGCCTTTTTTAGACAATACCAAAACAACAAAACGTCCGACATTAAACAAAAAAAAAAAAATCCACTACATACAAACTCAAGGTTATGCTGCTTTATGCTAGTTGTCTAAACAGAAAACTGCACTCCCTGGAAGTTCTCCTTACCTTGGAAGATGCTGATGTCTATGCAGCCACTGAGACTTGGTTCAAGGCCGCAGAGAGCTCCCCAGCCATGCAAGGCTACAGTGTCTTCTACACATTCAGACCACAAAACAAGCGTGAAAGAACGAAAGGTGGAGGTGTATCCATTAACACTTAAATCTAAAGACACCCCGAGGCTAGTTAAACAGTACAACTCTCCTTTGAGCTACTTGTGTACAAATAATTATGAATAAAACACCCTACCACATCATTGTTAGCTACAGGTCCCCCACCATGAACCATGAAAAGCACACCGCCTACTTGGACTTGCTTGAGTCACTCACTAAACAGCCAAACACCTTGGTCATGGGAGATTTCAACTATACTTCTAGCAAATGGGCGACATACATGTGCAGAAGCTTGACCGTCCTGAGGTTTCTGTTAATTCAAATGCTGTGGAATGTTTTGTCTCCACCCCCTCAAGAGGCTCAAATGTTCTACACTTAGTACTCGCCAATATGGGGAGTCACTGCAGTACCCCCTCTGTTCTACCCCCCCCCAAGTAAGGTCAGACCTTTAAGTTTGTCTCATTAGAAGTAATGATCGGCCCTGACACCTCCACAGGAGCAGTAAAAATGAGAAACCTCTCCAAAACAAACTATAACCTACTAAGCGATGGCTTGAAAAGTTTCAAACCCCCTGCTAACACAGCCAACAGTGAGTGCTATGCAGAGGAGTACACAAATGTCATGTATAACCATTTAAACAACTGTATTGACTTTGCTGTACCTGACAGGATCAAAACCAAGACCTCCCATAAAATCAAGCCACCCTGGTGGACCTAGAGTATAAACAGGTTATGTAACAAATAGAAGAAACTGGTATCCAAGAGCAAGAGGGAATTTAGTCAGCAGAGAAAGAGTACCCTCCACAGCGTGAACAAATAAATCTGATATCTGGTAAAGTTCTCTAAAGCTAGTTATGAAGCTAAAGTAGCTTCCCTAGCTAAAGACAGTCCTAACGCATTCTTTAGCTATGTCCAAAATCTAAAAGGAAATAACCCATCCATTTGCCAGACTCATAGTAGACTGTAACACTCACCCTGACCCCGAGGAAATTGCCAACCTGTTAGCTGACCGATTTGGAGCAAACCTCGCCCCCCTGTCCCCACCAGCCATACCCCCAACGCATACCTGACACCTGTCCTGTCCTCAGTATCTCCAGTGAGCAAGTCATATCCGCTCTGTCCATGGCCAAAAGCATGACCTCTATGGAACCAGATAATGTCCCAAGCTGCTTACTAAACAACCTAAAACATGATCCACTTGGCATTTTTTTTAACCTTAGCCTGAGCACTGGCTTTGTTCCAGCAGAGTGGAGAACAGCAACTGTAATTTCCTTGCACAAAGGGGATCCATCAGCCGACCCTGGGAACTATAGACCCATAAGCTTAACCAGCCTTATCTGCAGGGCCATGAAAAGAATTATCATGGACTTTATCAACAAGGACATAGGCAACCTTTAAACTCTTGACCCGACCCAG